>NW_027174597.1:0-300000 GCF_000390325.3 Nicotiana tomentosiformis
CCCGAACCCACTCGGAATGCATAGGCTATAGCACATGAAAATATGAGAATCAGGCGGAATTCTAGTTTTTGGCCGTAAAACGCAAACCAACGAGTAACGACCATGGAGGGGCGGTGACTATTGTTCCTTAGGTTGTAGTTGATGGCCCAAATATATTTTAGGCGATCGGGGTCCGGGGGCCCGGATCCACTTGGAAGGCGTGGGCTATATATCACGAAAATATGGGAATCAGGCGAAATTCTAGTTTTTTGTCAGTAAAACGCAAAACAACAAGGAACAACCATGGCGGGGCGATAACCATGGTTCCTTAGGTCGTATTTGATGGCCCGGAATAATTTTAGGCGATCAGGGTTAGGGGGGGCGGACCCATTCGGAAGGCATGGGCTATAGCACACGAATATATGGGAATCGGGCGGAATTCTAGTTTTTTGACCGTAAAACGCAAAACAACGATGAACGGCCATGGAAGGGCGGTGACTATGGTTCCTTAGGTCAATTTTTATGGCCCCGAATAATTTTACGTGATGGGGGTCCGGACCCACTCGGAAGGCATAGGCTATAGCACTCGAAAATATGGGAATCCGGCGAAATTCTAGTTTTTTGGCCGTAAAATGCAAAACAACGAGGAACGGCCACGGCGGGGCGGTGACTATTGTTCCTTAGGTTGTATGTGATGGCCCGGAATAATTTTAGGCGATCGGGGTCCGGGGGCCCGGACCTACTCGGAAAGCGTGGGCTTATCGCACACGAAAATATGGGAATCGGGCGAAATTCTAGTTTTTTGGCCGTAAAACGCAAAACAACAAGAAACGGCCATGGAATGGAGGTGACTATGGTTCCTTAGGTCGTATTTGATGGCCCCGAATATTTTTAGGCGATCGGGGTCAGGGGGCCCGGACCCACTCGGAAGGCATGGGCTATAGCACACGAAAATATGGGAATCGGGCGAAATTCTAGTTTTTTGGCCGTAAAATGCAAAGCAACGAGGAACGGCCACGGCTAGGCGGTGACTATGATTCCTTAGGTCGTATTTGAGAGCCCGAAAATATTTTAGGCGATCGGGGTCCGAGTGTCCCAGTCCCACTCGGAAGGCGTGGGCTATTGCACACGAATATATGGGAATCAGGCGGAATTCTAGTTTTTTAGCCCTAAAACGCAAAACAACGAGGAACGACCATGGAGGTGCGGTGACTATGGTTCCTTAGGTCGTATTTGATGGCCTGGAAAAATGGTAGGCAATCCGGTTTCGGGGGATCCGAGCCCACTCGGAAGGCGTGGGCTTTGCACACGAAAATATGGGAATCGGGCGGAATTATACTTTTTTGGACGTAAAAAGGAGAAACATGAGGAACGGTCATGGCGGGGCACTGACTATTGTTCCTTAGGTCGTAGTTGATGGCCCAAATAAATTTTAGGCGATCAGGGTCCGGGGGCCCGGACCCACTTGGAAGGCGTGGGCTATATCTCACGAAAATATGGGAATCGGGCGAAATTCTTATTTTTTGGCCGTAAAATGCAAAACAACGAGGAACAGCCATGGCGGGGCGGTGACTATGGTTCTTTAGGTCGTATTTGATGGCCCGGAATAATTTTAGGCAATCGGGGTCAGGGGCCTCGGACCCATTCGGAGGGCGTGGGCTATAGCACACGAATATATGGGAATCAAACGGAATTCTAGTGTTTTGGCCGTAAAACGCAAAACAACGAGAAACGGCCATGGAAGGGCGGTGACTATGGTTCCTTAGGTCGTATTTGATGGCTCCGAGTAATTTTAGGCGATCAGGGTCCGGGGGCCCGGACCCACTTGGAATGCATAGGCTATAGCACATGAAAATATGAGAATCAGGCGGAATTCTAGTTTTTGGCCGTAAAACGCAAACCAACGAGTAACGTCCATGGAGGGGCAGTGACTATTGTTCCTTAGGTTGTAGTTGATGGCCCAAATAAATTTTAGGCGATCTGGGTCCGGGGGCCCGGATCCACTTGGAAGGCGTGGGCTATATATCACGAAAATATGGGAATCAGGCGAAATTCTAGTTTTTTGTCAGTAAAACGCAAAACAACGAGGAACAACCATGGCGGGGCGGTAACCATGGTTCCTTAGGTCGTATTTGATGGCCCGGAATAATTTTAGGCGATCAGGGTTAGGGGGGCCGAACCCATTCGGAAGGCATGGGCTATAGCACACGAATATATGGGAATCGGGCGGAATTCTAGTTTTTTGACCGTAAAACGCAAAACAACGATGAACGGCCATGGAAGGGCGGTGACTATGGTTCCTTAGGTCAATTTTTATGGCCCCGAATAATTTTACGTGATGGGGGTCCGGACCCACTCGGAAGGCATAGGCTATAGCACTCGAAAATATGGGAATCCGGCGAAATTCTAGTTTTTTGGCCGTAAAATGCAAAACAACGAGGAACGGCCACGGCGGGGCGGTGACTATTGTTCCTTAGGTTGTATGTGATGGCCCGGAATAATTATAAGCGATCAGGGTCCGGGGGCCAAGACCTACTCGGAAGGCGTGGGCTTATAGCACACTAAAATATGGGAATCGGGCGAAATTCTAGATTTTTGGCCGTAAAACACAAAACAACAAGAAACGGACATGGAATGGAGGTGACTATGGTTCCTTAGGTCGTATTTGATGGCCCCGAATAATTTTAGGCGATCGGGGTCCGGGGGCCCGGACCCACTCGGAAGGCATGGGCTATATAGCACACGAAAATATGGGAATCGGGCGAAATTCTAGTCTTTTGGCCGTAAAATGCAAAGCGACGACGAACGGCCACGGCTAGGCGGTGACTATGATTCCTTAGGTCATATTTGATAGCCCGGAAATATTTTAGGCGATCGGGGTCCGAGTGTCCCGGTCCCACTCGGAAGGCGTGGGCTATTGCACACGAATATATGGGAATTAGGCGGTTTTCTAGTTTTTTAGCCCTAAAACGCAAAACAATGAGGAATGGCCATGGAGGTGCCGTGACTATGGTTCCTTAGGTCGTATTTGATGGCCTGAAAAAAATGTTAGGCAATCCAATTTCGGGGGACCCGAGCCCACTCGGAAGGCGTGGGCTTTACACACGAAAATATAGGAATCGGGTGGAATTATACTTTTTTGGACGTAAAAAGGAAAAACATGAGGAACGGTCATGGCGGGGTGGTGACTATTGTTCCTTAGGTCATAGTTGATGACCCAAATAAATTTTAGGCGATCAGGGTCCAGGGGCCCGGACCCACTTGGAAGGCGTGGGCTATATCTCACGAAAATATGGGAATCAGGCGAAATTCTTGTTTTTTGTCCGTAAAACGCAAAACAACGAGGAACAGCCATGGCGGGGCGGTGACTATGGTTCTTTAGGTCATATTTGATGGCCCGGAATAATTTTAGGCGATCGGGGTCAGAGGCCACGGACCCATTCGGAAGGCATGGGCTATAGCACACGAATATATGGGAATCAAACGGAATTCTAGTGTTTTGGCCGTAAAACGCAAAACAACGAGGAACGGCCATGGAAGGGCGGTGACTATGGTTCCTTAGGTCGTATTTGATGGCTCCGAATAATTTTAGGCGATCAGGGTCCGGGGGCCCGGACCCACTCGGAATGCATAGGCTATAGCACATGAAAATATGAGAATCAGGCGAAATTCTAGTTTTTGGCCGTAAAACGCAAACCAACGAGTAACGTCCATGGAGGGGCGGTGACTATTGTTCCTTAGGTCATAGTTGTTGGCCCAAATAAATTTTAGGCGATCGGGGTCCGGGCGCCCGGACCCACTTGGAAGGCATGGGCTATATATCACGAAAATATGGGAATCGGGCGAAATTCTAGTTTTTTGTCAGTAAAACACAAAACAACGAGGAACAACCATGGCGGGGCGGTGACTATGGTTCCTTAGGTCATATTTGATGGTCCGGAATAATTTTAGGCGATCAGGGTTAGGGGGGCCGGACACATTCGGAAGGCATGGGCTATAGCACACGAATATATGGGAATCGGGCGGAATTCTAGTGTTTTGGCCGTAAAACGCAAAACAACGAGGAATGGCCATGGCAGGGCGGTGACTATGGTTCCTTAGGTCATATTTTATGGCCCTGAATAATTTTACGTGATCGGGGTCCGTGGGCCCGGACCCACTCGGAAGGCATAGGCTAGAGCACACGAAAATATGAGAATCCGGCGAAATTCTAGTTTTTTGGCCGTAAAATGCAAAACAACGAGGAACGGCCACGGCGGGGTGGGGACTATGGTTCCTTAGGTCCTATTTGATGGCTCAGAAAAATTTTAGGTGATTGGGGTCCCGGGGGCCCGGACCCACTCCGAAGGCATGGGCTATAGCACACGAATATATGGGACTCGGGCGGAATTCTAGTATTTTGGCCGTAAAATGCATAACAACGAGGAACGGCCATGGAGCGGTGGTGACTATTGTTCCTTAGGTTGTATTTGATGGGCCCGAATAATTTTAAGCTATCGGGGTCCGGGGGCCAGGACCTACTCGGCAGGCGTGGGCTTATAGCACACGAAAATATGGGAATCAGGTGAAATTCTAGTTTTTTTGGCCGTAAAACACAAAACATCGAGGAATGGCCATGGAAGGGCGGTGACTATGGTTCCTTAGGTCATATTTGATGGCCCCGAATAATTTTAGGTGATCCGGGTCCGGGGGCCCGGACCCACTCGGAAGGCATGGGCTATAGCACACGAAAATATGGGAATCAGGCAAAATTCTAGTTTTTTGGACGTAAAATGCAAAGCAACGAGCAACGGCCAAGGCTAGGCGGTGACTATGGTTCCTTAAGCCGTATTTGATAGCCCGGATATATTTTAGGCGATCGGGGTCTGAGTGTCCCGGTCCCACAAGGAAGGCGTGGGCTATAGCACACAATATATGGGAATCGGGCGGAATTCTAGTTTTTTAGCCGTAAAACGCAAAACAACGAGGAACGGCCATAGAGGGGCGGTGACTATGGTTCCTTAGGTTGTATTTGATGGCCTGGAAAAATGTTAGGCAATCCGATTTCGAGGGACCCGAGCCCACTCGGAAGGCGTGGGCTCTACACACGAAAATATGGGAATCGGGCGGAATTATACTTTTTTGGACGTAAAAAGGAAAAACATAAGGAACGGTCATGGAGGGGCGGTGACTATTGTTCCTTAGGTCGTAGTTTATGGCCCAAATAAATTTTAGGCAATCAGGGTTCGGGGGCCCGGACCCACTTGGAAGGCGCGAGCTATATCTCACGAAAATATGGGAATCGGGCAAAATTCTTGTTTTTTGTCTTTAAAACTCAAAACAATGAGAAACAACCGTGGGGGGGCAGTGACTATGGTTCCTTAGGTCGTATTTGATGGCCCGGAATAATTTTAGGCGATCGGGGTCAGGGGCCCCGGACCCATTCGGAAGGCGTGGGCTATAGCACACAAATATATGGGAATGAGACGAAATTCTAGTTTTTTGGCCGTAAAATGTAAAACAACGAGGAACGGCCATGGAAGGGCGGTGACTATGGTTCCTTAGGTCATATTTGATGGCTCCGAATAATTTTAGGCGATCAGGGTCCGGAGGCCCGGACCCACTCGGAATGCATAGGCTATAGCACATGAAAATATGGGAATCCGGTGAAATTCTAGTTTTTTGGCCGTAAAATGTAAAAGAACGAGGAACGGCCACGGCGGGGTGGTGACTATGGTTACTTAGGTCGTATTTGATGGCTCAGAAAAAATTTTGGCGATCGGGGTCCGGGGGGCCCGGACCCACTAGGAAGGCATGGGCTATATAGCACAGAATATATTTGAATCAGGCGGAATTCTAGTTTTTGGCCGTAAAACGCAAAACAACGAGTAACGTCCATGGCGGGGCGGTGACTATTATTCCTTAGGTCGTAGTTGATGGCCCAAATAAATTTTAGGCGATCGGGGTCCGGGGGTCCGGACCCACTTGGAAGGCATAGGCTATATATCACGAAAATATGGGAATCGGGCGAAATTCTAGTTTTTTGTCAGTAAAACACAAAACAACGAGGAACAACCATGGCGGGGCGGTAACCATGGTTCCTTAGGTCGTATTTGATGGCCCGGAATAATTTTAGGCGATCAGGGTTAGGAGGGTCGGACACATTCGGAAGGCATGGGCTATAGGACACCAATATATGGAAATCGGGCAAAATTCTAGTTTTTTGGCCGTAAAATACAAAACAACGAGGAACGGCCATGGCAGGGCAGTGACTATGGTTCCTTAAGTCGTATTTGATGACCCCGAATAATTTTACGTGATCCGGGTTTGGGGGCCCGGACCTACTCGGAAGGCATAGGCAATAGCACACGAAAATATGGGAATCCTGCGAAATTCTAGTTTTTTGGCCGTAAAATGCAAAACAACGAGGAACGGCCATGGTGGGGCGGTGACTATGGTTCCTTAGGTCGTATTTGATGGGCGCGAATAATTTTAAGCGATCGGGGTCTGGGGGCCCGGACCCACTCGGAAGGCGTGGGCTTATAGCACACGAAAAATGGGAATCGGGCGAAATTCTAGTTTTTTGGCCGTTAAAAGCAAAACAACAAGGAACGGCCATGGCAGGGAGGTGACTATGGTTCCTAAGGTCGTATTTGATGGCCCCGAATAATTTTAGGTGATCAGGGTCCGGGGGCCCAGACAACTCGGAAGGCATGGGCTATAGCACACGAAAATATGGGAATTGGGCAAAATTCTAGTATTTTGGCCGTAAAATGCAAAACAACGAGGAACGGCCACGGCTGAGCAGTGACTATGGTTCCTTAGGTCGTATTTGATATCCCGAAAATGTTTTAGGCGATTGGGGTCCGGTGGTCCCGGTCCCACTCGGAAGGCGTGGGCCATAGCACACGAATATATGGGAATCGGGCGGAATTCTAGTTTTTTAGCCGTAAAATGCAAAACAACGAGGAACGGCCATGGAGGGGCGGTGACTAAGGTTCCTTAGGTCGTATTTGATGGCCTGGAATAATGTTAGGCAATCCGGTTTCGGGGGACCCGAGCCCACTCGGAAGGCGTGGGCTCTCCACACGAAAATATGGGAATCGGGCGGAATTCTACTTTTTTGGTCGTAAAAAGGAAAACAATGAAGAACGGTCATGGCGGGGCGGTGACTATGGTTCCTTAGGTCGTAGTTGATGGCCCGAAAATTTTTTAGGCGATCGGGGTCCGGGGGCCCGCACCTACTTGGAAGGCGTGGGCTATATCTCATGAAAATATGGGAATCGGGAGACATTCTTATTTTTTGTCCGTAAAACGCAAAACAACGAGGAACAGCCATGGCGGGGCGGTGACTTTGGTTCCTTAGGTCGTATTTGATGGCCCGGAATAATTTTAGCCAATTGGGGTCAAACGGAATTCTATTTTTTTGTCGTAAATTGCAAAACAAAAAGGAACGGCCACGACGGGGTGGTGACTATGGTTCTTTAGGTTGTATTTGATGGCTCGGAAAAAGTTTAGGCGATCGAGGTCCGGGGGTCCCGGTCCCACTCGGAAGGCGTGGTCTATAGCACACGAATATATGGGAATCGAGCGAAATTCTAATTTTTTGGCTGTAAAACGCAAAACAACGAGGTACGGCCATGGTAGGGTTGTGACAATGGTTCCTTAGGTCATATTTGATGGCCTGGAATAATGTTAGGCATTCCAGTTTTGGGGGACCCGGCCTCAATCGGAAGGCGTGGGCTCTGCACACGAAAATATGGGAATCAAGCGGAATTCTACTTTTTTGGTCGTAAAAAGCAAAACAACGAGGAACGGTCATGGCGGGGCGGTGACTATGGTTCCTTAAGTCGTAGTTGATGGCCCGAAAAATTTTTAGGCGATCGGGGTCTGGGGGCCCGCACCCACTTGGAAGGCGTGGGCTATATCTCATGAAAATATGGGAATCGGGAGAAATTCTAGTTTTTGGTCCGTAAAACGCAAAACAACGAGGAACAGCCATGGCGAGGCGGTGACTTTGGTTCCTTAGGTCGTATTTGATGGCCCGAAATAATTTTAGGTAATCGGGGTCAAATGAAATTCTAGTTTTTTGGCCGTAAAACGCAAAATAACGAGGAACGGCCATGGAAGGGTGGTGATTATGGTTCCCTAGGTCATATTTGATGGCCCCGAATAATATTAGGTGATCGGGGTCCGGGGGCCCGGACCCACTCGGAATGCGTAGGCTATGCACACGAAAATATGGGAATCATGCGAAATTCTAGTTTTTTGGCCATAAAATACAAAACAACGAGGAACGGCCACGGCGGGGGTGGTGAATATGGTTCCTTAGGTCATATTTGATGGCTCAGAAAAATTTTAGGTGATCGGGGTCCGGGGGGCCCGGATCCACTAGGAAGGCGTGGGCTATATAGCCCACGAATATATAGGAATCAGGCGGAATTCTAGTTTTTTGGCCGTAAAACGCAAAACAACGAGTAACGTCCATAGCGGGGCGGTGACTATGGTTCCTTAGGTCGTATTTGATGGCCTAGAAAAATGTTAGGCAATTCGGTTTCGGGGGACCCGGGCCCACTCGGAAGGCGTGGGCTAGAGCACACGAAAATATGGGAATCGGGCAAAATTCTAGTTCTTTGGTCATAAAAAGCAAAACAACGAAGAACGGTCATGGCAGGTCGGTGACTATGGTTCCTTAGGCGATCGGGGTCCGGGGGTCCCGGTCCCACTCGGAAGGGTGGGCTATAGCACACGAATATATGGGAATCGGGCGAAATTCTTGGTTTTTGGCCGTAAAATGGAAAAAAATGAGGAACGGCCATGGAGGGGCGATGACTATGGTTCCTTAGGTTGTATTTGATGGCCCATAATAATTTTAGGCGATCGGGGTCCTGGGGCCCGGACCCACTCGGAAGGCGTGGGCTATAGCACACGAATATATGGGAATCGGGTAGAATTCTAGTTTTTTGGCCGTAAAACGCAAAAGAACGAGTAACGGCCATGGCGGGGTGGTGACTATGGTTCCTTAGGTCGTATTTTATGGCCCCGAATAATTTTAGGCTCTCGGGGTCCGGGGGCCCGGACCTAGTCGGAAGGCATGGGCTATAGCACACGAAAATATGGGAATCGGGCAAATTCTATTTTTTTGTCGTAAATTGCAAAACAAAAAGGAACGGCCACGACGGGACGGTGACTATGGTTCTTTAGGTTGTATTTGATGGCTCAAAAAAAGTTTAGGCGATCGAGGTCCGGGGGTCCCGGTCCCACTCGGAAGCGTGGTCTATAGCACACGAATATATGGGAATCGAGCGAAATTCTAATTTTTTGGTTGTAAAACGCAAAACAACGAGGTACGGCCATGGTGGGGCGGTGACAATGGTTCCTTAGGTCGTATTTGATGGCCTGGAATAATGTTAGGCATTCCGGTTTTGGGGGACCCAGCCTCAATCGGAAGGCGTGGGCTCTGCACACGAAAATATGGGAATCAAGCGGAATTCTACTTTTTTGGTCGTAAAAAGCAAAACAATGAGGAACGGTCATGGAGGGACGGTGACTATGGTTCCTTAGGTCGTATTTGATGGCCCAAATAAATTTTAGGTGATCGGGGTCCGGGGGCCCGGACCCACTCGGAAGGCATGGGCTATAGCTTACGAAAATATGGCAATCGCACGAAATTCTAGTTTTTTGGATGTAAAAAGGATAAAACGAGGAATGGCCATGGCGGGGCGGTGAATAAGGTTTCTTAGGTCTTATTTGATGGCCTGGAAAATTTTTAGGCAATCCGGTTTCGGGGGGACCCGGGCCCACTCGGAAGGCATGGGCTAAAGGACAAGAAAATATGGGAATCGGGCGGAATTCTATTTTTTTGGTCGTAAAAAGCAAAACAATGAGGACTGTCATGGCGGGGCGGTGATGGATCCATCGGTCGTATTTGAGAATCGGGCGGAATTCTAGTTGTTTGGCCGTAAAACGCAAAACAACGAGGAACGACCATGGCGAGGCGGTGACTATGGTTCCTTAAGTCGTATTTGATGGCCCCGAATAATTTTAGGCGATCAGGGTTAGGGGGCCCGGACGCATTCGGAAGGCGTGGGCTATAGCACACGAATATATGGGACTCGGGCAAAATTCTAGTTTGTTTGCCGTAAAACGCAAAACAACGAGGAACGGCCATGGCGGGGCGGTGATTATGGTTCCTTAGGTCATATTTGATGGCTCAGAAAATTTTTAGGCGATCGAGGTCCGGGGGGCCCGGATCTTCTAGGAAGGCGTGTGCTATATAGCCCACGAATATATAGGAATCAAACGGAATTCTAGTTTTTTGGCCGTAAAACGCAAAACAACGAGGAACGGCCATGGCGGGGAGGTGACTATGGTTCCTTAGGTCGTATTTGATGGCCCCGAATAATTTTAGGGGATCGGGGTCCGGGGGCCCGAACCCACTCGGAAGGCATGGGCTATAGCACATGAAAATATGGAAACCGAGCGAAATTCTAGTTTTTTGGCCGTAAAATCCAAAACAACGAGGAACGGCCACGGCTAGGCGGTGACTATGGTTCCTTAGGTCATATTTGATAGCCCGGAAATATTTTAGGCGATCAGGGTCTGGGTGGCCCGGAACCCACTAGGAAGGCGTGGGCTATAGAGCACACGAATATATAGGAATTAGGCAGAATTCTAGTTTTTTGGACGTAAAATGCAAAACAACAAGTAACGTCCATGACGGGGCGGTGACTATGGTTCCTTAGGTCGTATTTGATGGCCTAAAAAAATGTTAGGCAATCCGATTTTGGGGGACCCGGGCCCACTCGGAAGGTGTGGTCTAGAGCATACGAAAATATGCGAATCGGGCAAAATTCTAGTTTTTTTGTCATAAAAAGCAAAACAACGAGGAACGGTCATGGAATATCGGTGACAATGGTTCCTTAGGTCGTATTTGATAGCCTGGAAAAATTTTAGGCGATCGGGGTCCGGGGGGCCCGGACCAAGTAGGAAGGCGTGGGCTATAGCACACGAATATATGGGAATCGGGCGAAATTCAAGTTCTTTGGCCGTAAAATGCAAAACAATGAGGAATGGCCATGGCGGGGCAGTGACTATGGTTCTTTAGGTCATATTTGATAGCCTGGAAAAATGCTAGGCAATCCGGTTTCGGGGGACCCGGGCCTACTTAGAAGGCGTGGGCAGCACACGAACATATGGAAATCGGGTGAAATTCTAGATTTTTGTTCGTAAAAAGCAAAACAATGAGGAACGGTCATGGAGGGGCGGTGACTATGGTTCCTTAGGTCGTAGTTGATTGCCCAAATAAATTTTAGGTGATCGGGGTCCGGGGGGCCCTTCCCACTCGGAAGACATGGGTTATATCTCACGAAAATATGGCAATCGCGTGAAATTCTAATTTTTTGGACGTAAAAAGGAAAAAAACAAGGAACGGTCATAGCGGGGCAGTGACTATGGTTCCATAGGTCGTATTTGATGGCCTGGAAAAATGTTAGGCAATCCAGTTTCGGGGGACCCGAGCCCACTCGAAAGGCATGGGCTCTGCACACGAAAATATGGGAATCGGGCAGAATTCTACTTTTTTGGATGTAAAAAGGAAAAGAATGAGGAACGACCATGGCAGGGCGGTGACTATTGTTCCTTAGGTCGTAGTTGATGGCCCGAAAAAATTTTAGGCGATCGAGGTCCGGGGGCCCGGAACCACTTGGAAGGCGTGGGCTATATCGCACGAAAATATGGGAATCGGGCGAAATTCTAGTTGTTTGTTCGTAAAATGCAAAACAACAAGGAACGGCCATGACGGGGCAGTAACTATGGTTCCTTAGGTCGTATTTGATGGCCCGGAATAATTTTAGGCGATCGGGGTTAGGGGGCCCGGACCCATTCGGAAGTCGTGGGCTATAGCACACAAATATATGGGAATCGGGCAGAATTCTAGTTTTTTGGCCGTAAAATGCAAAACAACGAGGAACGGCCATGGAGGGGCAGTGACTATGGTTCCTTAGATTGTATTTGATGGCCCAGAATAATTTTAGGCGATCGAGATCCGGGGGCCCAGACCCACTCGGAAGGCATAGGCTATAGCACACGAAAATATGGGAATCCGGCAAAATTCATGTTTTTTGGCCGTAAAATGGAAAACAACGAGGAACGGCCACGGCGGGGTGGTGACTATGGTTCGTGTGGTCGTATTTGATGGAATAGAAAAATTTAAGTCGATCGGGGTCCGGGCCCCCCGGATCCACTCGGAAGGCGTGGGCTATAGCACACGAATATATGGGAATCGGGCGAAATTCTAGTTTTTTTTGCCGTAAATTGCAAAAGAACGAGGATCGACCATGGAGAGGCGGTGACTGTGGTTCCTTAGGTCGTATTTTATGGCTCGAAAAAAGTTTAGGCAATCGGGGTGCGGGGGTCCCTATCCCACTCGGAAGGCGTGGGGTATAGCACACAAAATATATGGAAATAGGGTGGAATTCTAGTTTTTTGGCCGTAAAACGCAAAACAACGAGTAACGGCAATGGAGGGGCGGTGACTATGGTTACTTAGGTCGTATTTGATGGACTGAAAAAATTTTAGGCAATCCGGATTCGGGGGTCCCGGGCCCTCTCGGAAGGCGTGGGCTCTGCACACGAAAATATGGGAATCGGGCGGAATTCTACTTTTTTGGTCGTAAAAAGCAAAACAACGAGGAATGGTCATGGCGGGGTGGTGACTATGGTTCCTTAGGTCATATTTGATGGCCCAAATAAATTTTAGGTGATCGGGGTCCGGGGGCCCCTGACCCACTCGGAAGGCATGGGCTATAGCTCACGAAAATATGGCAATCGCACGAAATTCTAGTTTTTTGGACGTAAAAAGAAAAAAAATGAGGAACGGTCATGGCGTGGCGGTGACTATGGTTCCTTAGGTCATAGTTGATGGCCCGAAAATTTTTTAGGCATTCGGTGTCTGGGTGCCCGGACCCACTTGGAAGGCGTGGGCTATATCTCACGAAAATATGGGAATCAGGCGAAATTCTAGTTGTTTGGCCGTAAAACGCAAAACAACGAGGAACGGCCATGGCGAGGCGGTGACTATGGTTCCTTAAGTCGTATTTGATGGCTCCGAATAATTTTAGGCGATCAGGGTCAGGGTGCCCGGACCCATTCGGAAGGCGTGGGCTATAGCACACGAATATATGGGAATCGGGCGGAATTCTAGTTTGTTTGCCGTAAAACGCAAAACAACGACGAACGGCCATGGCGGGGCGGTGACTATGGTTACTTAGGTCGTATTTGATGGACCCGAATAATTTTAGGCGATCAAGGTCCGGGGGCCCGGACCCACTCGGAAGGCATAGGCTATAGCACACGAAAATATGGGAATCCGGCGAAATTCTAGTTTTTTGGCCGTAAAATGCAAAACAACGAGGAATGGCTACGGCGGGGTGGTGACTATGGTTCCTGTGGTCGTATTTGATGGAATAAAAAAATTTAAGTCGATCGGGGTCCGGGCCCCCCGGACCCACTCGGAAGGCGTGGGCTATAGCACACGAATATATGGGAATCGGGCGGAATTCTAGTTTTTTGGCCGCAAAATGCATAACAATGAGGAACGAACATGGCGGGAGGTGACTATGGTTCCTTAGGTCATATTTGATGCGCTTAAATAATTTTAGGCGATCGGGGTCTGGGGGTCCGGACGCACTCGGAAGGCGTGGGCTTATAGCACACAAAAATATGGGAATCGGGCGAAATTCTAGTTTTTTGGCCGTAAAACGCAAAAAAATGAGGAACGGACGTAGCGGGGCGGTGAATATGGTTCCTTAGGTCGTATTTGATGCCCTGGAAAAATTTTAGGCAATCCGGTCTCGGGGGACCCGGGCCCACTCGGAAGGCGTGGGCTAGAGCACACGAAAATATGAGAATCGAGCGGAATTCTAGTTTTTTGGTCGTAAAAAGCAAAACAACGAGGAACGGTCATGGCGGGGCGGTGACTATAGATCCTTCAGTCGTATTTGATTGCCCAAATAAATTTTAGGCGATCGGGGTCTGGGGGCCCGGACCCACTCGGAAGTTGTGGGCTAGAGCATACGAAAATATGGGAATCGGGTGGAATTCTTATTTTTTGGTCGTAAAAAGCAAAACAACGAGGAACGGTCATGGCGGGGCGGTGACTATGGTTCATTAGGTCGTATTTGATGGCCCCGAATAATTTTAGGCGATCGGGGTCCGGTGACCCAGACCCACTCGTAAGGCATAGGCTATAGCACACGAAAATATGGGAATCCGGCGAAATTCTAGTTTTTTGGCCGTAAAATGCAAAATAACGAGGAACGGCCACAGCGGGGTGGTGACTATGGTTCCTGTGGTCGTATTTGATGGCACAGAAAAATTTTAGGCGATCGGGGTGGTCGTATTTGATGGCACAGAAAAATTTGAGGCGATCGGGGTCCCGGGGGCCCGGACCCACTCGGAAGGCATGGACTATAGCACACGAATATATGGGACTCGGGCGGAATTCTAGTTTTATGTCCGTAAAATGCATAACAACGATGAACGGCCATGACCGGGTGGTGACTATTGTTCCTTAGGTCGTATTTGATGGGCCCGAATAATTTTAAGCGATCGGGGTCCGGGGGCCAGGACCTACTCGGAAGGCATGGGCTATAGCTCACAAAAATATGGCAATCGCACGAAATTCTAGTTTTTTGGACGTAAAAAGGAAAAAAATGAGGAACGGTCATGGCGTGGCGGTGACTATGGTTCCTTAGGTCATAGTTGATGGCCAGAAAATTTTTTAGGCATTCGGTGTCTTGGGGCCCCGACCCACTTGGAAGGCGTGGGCTATATCTCACGAAAATATGGGAATCAGGCGAAATTCTAGTTGTTTGGCCGTAAAACGCAAAACAACGAGGAACGGCCATGGCGAGGCGGTGACTATGGTTTTTTAAGTCGTATTTGATGGCCCCGAATAATTTTAGGCGATCAGGGTCAGGGGGCCCAGACCCATGCGGAAGGCGTGGGCTATATCACACGAATATATGGGAATCGGGCGGAATTCTAGTTTGTTTGCCGTAAAACGCAAAACAACGAGGAACGGCCATGGCGGGGCGGTGACTATGGTTACTTAGGTCGTATTTGATGGACCCGAATAATTTTAGGCGATCAAGGTCCGGGGGCCCGGACCCACTCGGAAGGCATAGGCTATAGCACACGAAAATATAGGAATCCGGCGAAATTCTAGTTTTTTGGCCGTAAAATGCAAAACAACGAGGAACTGCCACAGCGGGGTGGTGAATATGGTTCCTGTGGTCGTATTTGATGGAACAAAAAAATTTAAGTCGATCGGGGTCCGGGTCCCCCGGACCCACTCGGAAGGCGTGGGCTATAGCACACGAATATATAGGAATCGGGCGGAATTCTAGTTTTTTGGCCGCAAAACGCATAACAATGAGGAACGGACATGGCGGGCAGTGACTATGGTTCCTTAGGTCGTATTTGATGGGCTTAAATAATTTTAGGCGATCGGGGTCCGGGGGCCCGGACGCACTCGGAAGGCGTGGGCTTATAGCACACGAAAATATGGGAATCGGGCGAAATTCTAGTTTTCTGGCCGTAAAACGCAAAAAAAGAGGAACGGACGTGGCGGGGCGGTGAATATGGTTCCTTAGGTCGTATTTGATTCCCTGGAAAACTTTTAGGCAATCCGATCTCGGGGGAACCGGGCCCACTCGAAAGGCGTGGGCTAGAGCCCACGAAAATATGAGAATCGAGCGGAATTCTAGTTTTTTGGTCGTAAAAAGCAAAACAATAAGGAACGGTCATGGCAGGGCGGTGACTATAGATCCTTCGGTCATATTTGATTGCCCAAATAAATTTTAGGCGATCGGGGTCTGGGGGGCCCAGACCCACTCGGAAGTTGTGGGCTAGAGCATACGAAAATATGGGAATCGGGTGGAATTCTTATTTTTTGGTCGTAAAAAGCAAAACAACGAGGAACGGTCATGGCGGGGCGGTGACTATGGTTCATTAGGTCGTATTTGATTGCCCCGAATAATTTTAGGCGATCGGGGTCCGGTGACCCGGACCCACTCGGAAGGCATGGGCACACGAAAATATGGGAATCAGGCGAAATTCTAGTTTTTTGGCCGTAAAATGCAAAAAAAAAAAGGAACGGCCACGGTGGGGCGGTGACTATGGTTCCTTAGGTTGTATTTGATGGCCTCGGAAGGTGTGGGCTATAGCACACAAATATTTGGGAATCGGGCGGAATTCTAGTTTTTTGGCCGTAAAATGCAAAACAACGAGGAACGGCCTTGACAGGTAGGTGACTATGGTTCCTTAGGTAGTATTTGATGGTCTGGAAAAATGTTAGGCAATCCGATTTCGGGGGACCCGGGCCCACTCGGAAGGCATGGGCTATAGCTCACGAAAATATGGCAATCGCGCGAAATTCGAGTTTTTTGGACGTAAAAAGGAAAAACACGAGGAACAAACATGGCGGGGTGGTGACTAGAGTTCCTTAGGTCGTATTTGATGGGCTAGAATAATTTTAGGCGATCGGGGTCCGGGGGCCTGGACCCACTTAGAAGGCGTGGGCTTAGAACACGAAAATATGGGAATCGGGCGAAATTTTAGTTTTTTGGCCGTAAAATGCAAAACAACGAGGAACGGCCACGGCGGGGTGGTGACTATGGTTCTTGTGGTCGTATTTTATGGCACAGAAAAATTTATGTCGATCGGGGTCCGGGCCCCCCGGACCCAGTCGGAAGGCGTCGGCTATAGCACACAAATATATGGAAATCGGGCGGAATTCTAGTTTTTTGGCCGTAAAACGCATAACAATGAGGAACGGACATGGCGGGGCGGTGACTATGGTTCGTTAGGTCATATTTGATGGGCTCGAATAATTTTAGGCGATCGGGGTCCGGGGGCCCGGACGCACTCGGAAGGCGTGGGCTTATAGCACACGAAAATATGGGAATTGGGCGAAATTCTTGTTTTCTGGCCGTAAAATGCAAAACAACGAGGAACGGACATGGCGGGGCGGTGAATATGGTTCCTTAGGTCATATTTGATGCCCTGGAAAAATTTTAGGCAATCCGATTTCGGGGGACCCTGGCCCACTCGGAAGGCGTGGGCTAGAGCACACGAAAATATGAGAATCGAGCGAAATTCTAGTTTATTGGTCGTAAAAAGCAAACAAAATGAGGAACGGTCATGGCGGGGCGGTGACTATAGATCCTTCGGTCGTATTTGATTGCTCAAATAAATTTTAGGCGATCAGGGTCCGGGGGGCCCGGACCCACTCGGAAGTTGTGGGCTAGAGCATACGAAAATATGGGAATCGGGTGGAATTCTTGTTTTTTAGTCATAAAAGGTAAAACAACGAGGAACGGTCATGGCGGGGCGGTGACTATGGTTCATTAGGTCGTATTTGATGGCCCCGAATAATTTTAGGAGATCGGGGTCCGGTGGCCCGGACCCACTCGGAAGGCATGGGCTATAGCACACGAAAATATGGGAATCAGGCAAAATTCTAGTTTTTTGGCCGTAAAATGCAAAAAAACAAGGAACGGCCACGGTGGGGCGGTGACTATGGTTCCTTAGGTTGTATTTGATGGCCCGAAATAATTTCAGGCGATCGGGGTCCGGGGGGGCCGGACCCACTCGGAAGGTGTGGGCTATAGCACACAAATATTTGGGAATCGGGCGGAATTATAGTTTTTTGGTCGTAAAAAGCAAAACAACGAGGAACGGTCATGGCGAGGCAGTGACTATGGTTCCTTAGGTCGTATTTGATAGCCCGGAAATATTTTAGGCGATCGGGGTCCGTCGGGCCCGAAACCCACTAGGAAGGCGTGGGCTATAGCACACGAATATATGGGAATCAGGCGGAATTCTAGTTTTTTGGCCGTAAAACGCAAAACAACGAGGAACGGCCTTGGCGGGGAGGTGACTATGGTTCCTTAGGTAGTATTTGATGGTCTGGAAAAATGTTAGGCAATCCGGTTTCGGGGGACCCGGGCCCACTCGGAAGGCGTGGGCTTCAGCACACGAAAATATAGGATTCTGGCGGAATTCTAGTTTTTTGGTAGTAAAAAGCAAAACAACGAGGAACGGTCATGGTGGGGCGGTGACTATGGTTCCTTAGGTCATATTTGATGGCCTAAATAAATTTTAGGCGATAGAGGTTCGACGGGGCCCGGACCAACTCGGAATACATGGGCTATAGTTCACGAAAATATGGTAATCGCTCGAAATTCTAGTTTTTTGGACGTAAAAAGAAAAAACATGAGGAAGGGTCATGGCAGGGCGTTGACTATTGTTCCTTAGGTCGTAGTTGATGGCCCAAATAAATTTTAGGCGATCAGGGTCCGGGGGCCCGGACCCACTTGGAAGGCGTGGGCTATATCCCACGAAAATATAGGAATCGGGCGAAATTCTTATTTTTTGTCCGTAAAACGCAAAACAACGAGGAACAGCCATGGCGGGGCGGTGACTATGGTTCTTTAGGTCGTATTTGATGGCCCAGAATAAGTTTAGGCGATCGGCATCAGGGCCGCCGGACCCATTCGGAAGGCGTGGGCTATTGCACACGAATATATGGGAATCATACGGAATTCTAGTGTTTTGGCCGTAAAACGCAAAACAACGAGGAATGGCCATGGAAGGGAGGTGACTATGGTTCCTTAGGTCGTATTTGATGGCTCCGACTAATTTTAGGCGATCAGGGTCCGGGGGCCCGGACCCACTCGGAATGCATAGGCTATAGCACATGAAAATATGAGAATCAGGCGGAATTCTAGTTTTTGGCCGTTAAACGCAAACCAACGTGTAATATCCATGGCGGGGCATTGACTATTGTTCCTTAGGTCGTAGTTCATGGCCAAAATAAATTTTAGGCGATCGGGGTCTGGGGGCCCGGACCCACTTGGAAGGCGTGGGCTATATATCACGAAAATATGGGAATCGGGCAAAATTCTAATTTTTTGTCAGTAAAACGCAATACAACGAGGAACAACCATGGCGGGGCAGTGACTATGGTTCCTTAGGTCGTATTTGATGGCCCGGAATAATTTTAGGCGATCAGGGTTAGGGGGCCGGACCCATTCGGAAGGCATGGGCTAGCACACGAATATATGGGAATCGGGCGGAATTCTAGTGTTTTGACCGTAAAACGCAAAACAACGAGGAACGGCCATCGCAGGGCGGTGACTATGGTTCCTTAGGTCATATTTTATGGCCCCGAATAATTTTACGTGATCGGGGCCCTTAGGCCCGGACCCACTCGGAAAGCATAGGCTATAGCACATGAAAATATGGGAATCCGGCAAAATTCTAGTTTTTTGGCCGTAAAATGCAAAACAACGAGGAACGGCCATGGCGGGGTGGGGATTATGGTTCTTTAGGTCGTATTTGATGGCTCAGAAAATTTTTAGGCAATCAGGGTCCCGGGGGCCCGGACCCACTCGGAAGGCATGGACTATAGCACACGAATATATGGGACTCGGGCGGAATTCTAGTTTTTTGGCCGTAAAATGCATAACAACAAGGAACGGCCATGGCGGGGTGGTGACTATTGTTCCTTAGGTCGTATTTGATGGGCCCGAATAATTTTAAGCGATCGGGGTCCGGGGGCCAGGACCTACTCGGAAGGCATGGGCTATAGCTCACGAAAATATGGCAATCGCACGAAATTCTACTTTTTTGGAAGTAAAAAGGAAAAAAATGAGGAACGGTCATGGCGTGGCGGTGAATATGGTTCCTTAGGTCATAGTTGATGGACCGAAAATTTTTTAGGCGTTCGGTGTCTGGGGGCCCGGACCCATTTGCAAGGCGTGGGCTATATCTCACGAAAATATGGGGATCAGGCGAAATTCTAGTTGTTTGGCCGTAAAACGCAAAACAACGAGGAACGGCCATGGCGAGGCGGTGACTATGATTCTTTAAGTCGTATTTGATGGCCCCGAATAATTTTAGGCGATCAAGGTCAGGGGGCCCGGACCCATTCGGAAGGCGTGGGCTATAGCAGACGAATATATGGGAATCAGGCGGAATTCTAGTTTGTTTGCTGTAAAACACAAAACAACGAGGAACGGCCATGGCGGGGCGGTGACTATGGTTACTTAGTTCGTATTTTATGGACCCGAATAATTTTAGGCGATCAAGGTCCGGGGGCCCGGACCCACTCGGAAGGCATAGGCTATAGCACACGAAAATATGGGAATTCGGCGAAATTCTAGTTTTTTGGCCGTAAAATGCAAAACAACGAAGAATGGCCATGGCGGGGTGGTGACTATGGTTCCTGTGGTCGTATTTGATGGTACAGAAAAATTTAAGTCGATCGGGGTCCGGGCCCCCCGGACCCAATCGGAAGGCGTGGGCTATAGCACACGAATATATGGGAATCGGGCGGAATTCTAGTTTTTTGGCCGCAAAACGCATAACAATGAGGAACGGACATGGCGGGCGGTGACTATGGTTCCTTAGGTCGTATTTGATGGGCTTAAATAATTTTAGGCGATCGGGGTCCGGGGGCCCGGACGCACTCGGAAGGAATGGGCTTATAGCAGACGAAAATATGGGAATCGGGCGAAATTCTAGTTTTCTGGCCGTAAAATGCAAAAAAACGAGGAATGGACGTGGCGGGGCGGTGAATATGGTTCCTTAGGTCGTATCTGATGCCCTGGAAAAATTTTAGGCAATCCGGTCTCGGGGGACCCGGGCCCACTCGGAAGGCGTGGGCTAGAGCACGAGAAAATATGAGAATCAAGCGGAATTCTAGTTTTTTGGTCGTAAAAAGCAAAACAACGAGGAACGGTCATGGAGGGGCGGTGACTATAGATCCTTCGGTCGTATTTGATTGCCCAAATAAATTTTAGGCGATCAAGGTCTGGGGGGCCAGGACCCACTCGGAAGTTGTAGGCTAGAGCATACGAAAATATGGGAATCGGGTGGAATTCTTATTTTTTGGTCGTAAAAAGCAAAACAACGAGGAACGGTCATGGCGGGGCGGTGACTATGGTTCATTAGTTCGTATTTGATGGCCCCGAATAATTTTAGGCGATCGGGGTCCGGTGACCCGGACCCACTCGGAAGGCATGTATAGCACACGAAAATATGAGAATTAGGCGAAATTCTAGTTTTTTGGCCGTAAAATGCAAAAAAAAAAAAAGGAACGGCCACGGTGGGGCGGTGACTATGGTTCCTTAGGTTGTATTTGATAGCCCGGAATAATTTTAGGCGATCGGGGTCCAGCGGGCCCGAAACCCACTAGGAAGGCGTGGGCTATAGCACACGAATATATGGGAATCAGGCGGAATTCTAGTTTTTTGGCCGTAAAATGCAAAACAACGAGGAACGGCCTTGGCGGGTAGGTGACTATGGTTCCTTAGGTAGTATTTGATGGTCTGGAAAAATGTTAGGCAATCCGATTTCGGGGGACCCGGGCCCACTCGGAAGGCGTGGGCTTCAGCACACGAAATTATGGGAATATGGCGGAATTCTAGTTTTTTGGTAGTAAAAAGCAAAACAACGAGGAATGGTCATGGCGGGGCGGTGACTATGGTTCATTAGGTCGTATTTGATGGCCCCGAATAATTTTAGGCGATCGGGGTCCGGTGCCCCGGACCCACTCGGAAGGCATGGGCTATAGCACACGAAAATATGGGAATCGGGCGAAATTCTAGTTTTCTGGCCATAAAACGCAAAACAACAAGGAACGGACGTGGCGGGGCGGTGAATATGGTTCCTTAGGTCGTATTTGATGCCCTGGAAAAATTTTAGGCAATCCGGTCTCGGGGGACCCGGGCCCACTCGGAAGGCGTGGGCTTGAGCACACGAAAATATGGGAATCTGGCGGAATTCTAATTTTTTGGTAGTAAAAAGCAAAACAACGAGGAACGGTCATGGAGGGGCGGTGACTATGGTTCCTTAGGTCGTGTTTGATGGGCGCGAATAATTTTAAGCGATCGGGGTTTGGGGGCCCGGACCCACTCGGAAGGCGTGGGCTTATAGCACACGAAAAATGGGAATCGGGCGAAATTCTAGGCGATAGAGGTTCGGCGGGGCCCGGACCAACTCGGAATACATGAGCTGTAGCTCACGAAAATATGGCAATCGCGCGAAATTATAGTTTTTTGGACGTAAAAAGGAAAAACATGAGGATCGGTCATGGCGGGGAAGTGACTATTGTTCCTTAGGTCGTAGTTGATGGCCCAAATAAATTTTAGGCGATCAGGGTCCGGGGGCCCGGACCCACTTGGAAGGCGTGGGCTATATCTCACGAAAATATGGGAATCGGGCGAAATTCTTATTTTTTTGTCCGTAAAACGCAAAAAAACGAGGAACAGCCATGGCGGGGCGGTGACTATGGTTCTTTAGGTCGTATTTGATGGCCCAGAATAATTTTAGGCGATCGGCGTCAGGGGCCCCGGACCCATTCGGAAGGCATGGGCTATAGCACACGAATATATGGGAATCAAACGGAATTCTAGTGTTTTGGCCGTAAAACGCAAAATATCGAGGAATGGCCATGGAAGGGCGGTGACTATGATTCCTTAGGTCATATTTGATGGCTCCGAATAATTTTAGGTGATCAGGGTCTGGGGGCCTGAACCCACTCGGAATGCATAGGCTATAGCACATGAAAATATGAGAATCAGGCGGAATTCTAGTTTTTGGCCGTAAAACGCAAACCAACGAGTAACGTCCATGGCGGGGCGGTGACTATTGTTCCTTAGGTCGTAGTTCATGGCCCAAATAAATTTTAGGCGATCGGGGTCCGAGGGCCCGGACCCACTTGGAAGGCGTGGGCTATATATCACGAAAATATGGGAATCGGGCGAAATTCTAGTTTTTTGTCAGTAAAACGCAATACAACGAGGAACAACCATGGCGGGGCGGTGACTATGGTTCCTTAGGTCGTATTTGATGGCCCGGAATAATTTTAGAACATCAGGGTTAGGGGGGCCAGACCCATTCGGAAGGCATGGGCTAGCACACGAATATATGGGAATCGGGCGGAATTCTAGTTTTTTGGCCGTAAAACGCAAAACAACGAGGAACGGCCATGGCAGGACGGTGACTATGGTTCTTTAGGTCTTATTTTATGGCCCCGAATAATTTTACCTGATCGGGGTCCGGGGGCCCGGAGCCACTCGGAAAGCATAGGCTATAGCACACGAAAATATGAGAATCTGGCAAAATTCTAGTTTTTTGGCCATAAAATGCAAAACAACGAGGAACGGCCACGGCGGGGTGGGGACTATGGTTCTTTAGGTCGTATTTGATGGCTCAAAAAAATTTTAGGCGATCGGGGTTCCGGACCCACTCGGAAGGCATGGGCTATAGCACATGAATATATGGGACGGGCGGAATTCTAGTTTTTTGGCCGTAAAATGCATAACAACGAGGAACGGCCATGGCGTGGTGGTGACTATTATTCCTTAGGTCGTATTTGATGGGCCCGAATAATTTTAAGCGATCGGGGTCCGGGGGCCAGGACCTACTCGGAAGGCGTGGGCTTATAGCACAAGAAAATATGGGAATCGGGCAAAATTCTAGTTTTTTGACCGTAAAATGCAAAACAACAAGAAACGGCCATGGCAGGGAGGTGACTATGGTTCCTTAGGTCATATTTGATGGCCCCAAATAATTTTAGGTGATCCGGGTCCGGGGGCCCGGACCCACTCGGAAGGCATGGGCTATAGCACACGAAAATATGGGAATCAAGCGAAATTCTAGTTTTTTGGATGTAAAATGCAAAGCAACGAGCAACGGCCAAGGCTAGGCGGTGACTATGGTTCCTTAAGCCGTATTTGATAATCCGAAAATATTTTAGGCGATCGGGGTCCGAGTGTCTCGGTCCTACTCGGAAGGCGTGGGCTATAGCACACGAATATATGGGAATCGGGCGGAATTCTAGTTTTTTAGCCGTAAAACGCAAAACAACGAGGAACGGCCATGGAGGGGCGGTGACTATGGTTCCTTAGGTCGTATTTGATGGCCTGGAAAAATGTTAGGCAATCCGGTTTCGGGGGACCCGAGCCCACTCGGAAGGCGTGGGCTTTGCACACGAAAATATGGGAATCGGGCGGAATTATACTTTTTTCGACGTAAAAAGGAAAAACATAAGGAACGGTCATGGAGGGGCGGTGACTATTATTCCTTAGGTCGTATTTGATGGCCCGGAATAAATTTAGGCGTTCGGGGTCAGCCCCGGACCCATTCGGAAGGCGTGGGCTATAGCACACGAATATATGGGAATCAGACGGAATTCTAGTTTTTTGGCCGTAAAATGCAAAACAACGAGGAACGGCCATGGAAGGGCGGTGACTATGGTTCCTTAGGTCGTATTTAATGGCTCCGAATAATTTTAGGCGATCATGGCCCGGGGGCCCGGACCTACTCGGAATGCATAGGCTATAGCACATGAAAATATGAGAATCAGGCGGAATTCTAATTTTTGGCCGTAATACGCAAACCAACGTGTAACGTCCATGGCGGGGCGGTGACTATTGTTCCTTAGGTCGTAGTTCATGGCCCAAATAAATTTTAGGCAATCGGGGTCCGGGGGCCCGGACCCGCTTGGAAGGCGTGGGCTATATATCACGAAAATATGGGATTCGGGCGAAATTCTAGTTTTTTGTCCGTAAAAAGCAAAACAACGAGGAACAGCCATGGCGGGGCGGTGACTGTGGTTCCTTAGGTCGTATTTGATGGCCCGGAATAATTTTAGGCGATCGGGGTTAGGGGGACCGGACCCATTCAGAAGGCGTGGGCTATAGCACACGAATATATGGGAATCGGGCAAAATTCAAGTTTTTTAGCCGTAAAATGCAAAACAACGAGGAACGGCCATGGCAGGGCAGTGACTATGGTTTCTTAAGTCGTATTTGATGACCCCGAATAATTTTATACGATCCGGGTTCGGGGGCCCGGACCTACTCGGAAGGCATAGGCAATAGCACACGAAAATATGGGAATCCTGCGAAATTCTAGTTTTTTGGCCGTAAAATGCAAAACAACGAGGAACGGCCATGGTGGGGCGGTGACTATGGTTCCTTAGGTCGTATTTGATGGGCGCGAATAATTTTAAGCGATCGGGGTCTGGGGGCCCGGACCTACTCGGAAGGCGTGGGCTTATAGCACACGAAAAAATGGGAATCTGGCGAAATTCTAATTTTTTGGCCGTTAAATGCAAAACAACAAGGAACGGCCATGGCGGGGAGGCGACTATGGTTCCTTAGATTGTATTTGATAGCCCGAAAATGTTTTAGGCGATTGGGGTCCGGGGGTCCCGGTCCCACTCGGAAGGCGTGGGCCATAGCACACGAATATATGGGAATCGGCCGGAATTCTAGTTTTTTACCCGTAAAATGCAAAACAACGAGGAACGGCCATGGAGGGGCGGTGACTAAGGTTCCTTAGGTCGTATTTGATGGCCTGGAAAAATGTTAGGCAATTCGGTTTCGGGGGACCCGAGCCCACTCAGAAGGCGTGGGCTCTACACACGAAAATATGGGAATCGGGCGGAATTCTACTTTTTTGGACGTAAAAAGGAAAACAACGAAGAACGGTCATGGTGGGGCAGTGACTATGGTTCCTTAGGTCGTAGTTGATGGCCCGAAAAATTGTAAGGCAATCCGGTTTCGGAGGACCCAGGCCCACTCGGAAGGCGTGGGATAGAGCACACGAAAATATGGGAATCGGGCGGCATTCTAGTTTTTTTGTCGTAAAAAGCAGAACAACGAGCAACGGTCATGGCGGGGTAGTGACTATGGATCCTTCGGTCGTATTTGATGGCCAAAATAAATTTTAGGCGATCGAGGTCCGGGGGGCCTGGACCCACTCGGAAGGCGTGGGCTATATAGCTCACGAAAATATGGCAATCGCGCGAAATTCTAGTTTATTTAACGTAAAAAGGAAAAAAATGAGGAACGGTCATGGCGGAGTGGTGACTATGGTTCCTTAGGTCATAGTTGATGGCCCAAAAAAATTTTAGGTGATCGGGGTCCGGGGGCCCATACCCACTTGGAAGGCGTGGGCTATTGCACACGAAAATATGGGAATCGGGCGGAGTTCTAGTTTTTTGGCCGTAAAACGCAAAACAATGAGAAACTGCCAAGGCGGGGCGGTGAATATGGTTCCTTAGGTCATATTTGATGGCCCAGAATAATTTTAGGCGATCGGGGTCCGGGGGCCCAAACCCACTCGGAAGGTGTGGGCTATAGCACACGAATATATGGGAATCGGGCAAAATTCTAGTTTTTTGGCCGTAAAACACAAAACAACGAGGAACGGACATGCCAGGGCAGTGACTATGGTTCCTTAGGTCGTATTTGATGGCCCAAATTATTTTTAGGCGATCAGGGTCTGGGGGCCCGGACCCACTCGGAAGGCATGGGCTTATACCTCACGAAAATATGGCAATCATGTGAAATTCTAGTTTTTAGGACGTAAAAAGGAAAAAAATGAGGAACAGTCATGGTGGGGCGGTGACTATGGTTCCTTAGGTCATATTTGATGGCCCCGAATGTTTTTAGGCGATCGGGGTCCTGGGGGCCCGGACCTACAAGGAAGGCGTAAGCTATAGCACACGAATATATGGGAATCGGGCGGAATTCTAGTTTTTTGACCATAAAACGCAAAACAACGAGGAACGGACATGCCAGGGCAGTGACTATGGTTCCTTAGGTCGTATTTGATGGCCCAAATTAATTTTAGGCGATCGGGGTCCGGGGGCCCGGACCCACTCGGAAGGCATGGGCTTATACCTCACAAAAATATGGCCTTCATGTGAAATTCTTGTTTTTAGGACATAAAAAAGAAAAAACAACGAGGAACGGCCATGGTGGGCGGTGACTATGGTTCCTTAGGTCGTATTTGATGGCCCAGAATAATTTTAGGCGATCGGGTTCCGAGGGCCCGGACCCACACGGAAGGCGTAGGCTATAGCACACGAATATATGGGAATCGGGCGGAATTCTAGTTTTTTGGTCGTTAAACGTAAAACAACGAGGAACGGCCATGGCAGGACAGTGCTTATGGCTCCTTAGGTTGTATTTGATGGCCATGGAAGGACAGTGCTTATGGCTCCGGGGGGCCTGGGTCTCACTCGGAAGGCGTGTGCTATAGCACACGAAAATATGGGAATCAGGCGAAATTCTAGTTTTTTTCCGTAATAAGCAAAAGAACGAGGAACGGTCATGGCGGAGCGGTGGCTATGGTTCCTTAGGTCATTTTTGATGGCCCGAAAAAATTTTAGGCGATCGGGGTCCGGGAGGCCTTGACCCATTCGGAAGGCGTGGGCTATAGCACACGAAAATATGGGAATCAGGCGGAATTCTAGTTTTTTTGCCACAAAATGAAAAAAAGGAAGAACTCTCATGGAAAGCGGTGACTATGGTTCCTTAGGTCGTATTTGATGGCCCGGAAAAACTTTATGCCATCCGGCTCAGGGATCCCAGACCCATTTGGAAAGCGTGGGCTAGCACACGAAAATATGGCAAGCGGGTGACTATGGATCCTAATGTCGTATTTGATGGCCCGGAAAATTTTGGGAGATCCAGGTCACCGAGGCCCGGCACACTCTTTGGCCGTAAAAAGTAAAAAATCGTGAAACGATCATGGCGGGTTGATGTCTATGGTTCCTTAGGTCGTATTGGATGGCCCAAAATTCTTTTAGGCCATCCGGGTCATCGAGGCCCGGCACACTCGGAAGGTGACCTGAAAATATAGGAATCGGGCAGAATTCTAGTTGTTTGGTCGTAAAAAGCAAAATAAGGAGGAACGGTCATGGCGAGGTGGTGACTATGGTTCCTTAGATAATATTTGATGGCCTGGAAAACTTTTAGGCGATTGGGGCGGCACCCTGACCCACTCGAAACGCGTGGGTTATAGCACACGAAAAAATGGGAATCGGGCAAAATTCTAATTTTTTGGCCGTAAAACGCAAAACAACGAGAAACGGTCATGGTGGGGCGGTGACTATGATTCCTGAGGTCGTATTTGATGGCCCGAAAAATTTTTAGGCGATCGGGGTCCGGGGGTCCCGGACCCATTCGGAAGGCGTGTGCTATGGCACACGAAAATATGGGAATTGGGCAAACTTCTAGTTTTATGGCTTTAAAAAGCAAAACAACGAGGAACGGTCATGGCGGGCCAGTGGCTATGGTTCCTTAGGTCATATTTGATGGCCCGAAAAAATTTTAGGCGATTGGGAGGGACCCTGACCCATTCGGAAGGCGTGGGGGCACACGAAAAATGGGTATCGGGCGAAATTCTAGTTTTTTGGCCGTAAAATGCAAAACAACAAGGAACGGTCATGGCAGGGCGGTGACAATGGTTCCTGAGGTCGTATTTGATGGCCCAAAAAACTTTTAGGCGATCAGGGTCCGGGGGGCCCGGGTCAACTCGGAAGGCGTGGGCTATAGCATACGAAAATGTGGAAATCAGGTGGAATTCTAGTTTTTTGGCTGTAAAACGAAAATAATGGAGAATGGTCATAGCGGGCGGTGACTATGGTTCCTTAGGTCATATTTGATGGCCCGAAAATTTTTTTGGCGATCGGGGTCCGGGGGACCCTGACCCACTAGGAAGGCATGGGCTATAGCACACGAAAAAATGGGAATCGGGAGAAATTCTAGTTTTTTGGCCGTAAAACGCAAAACAACGAGGAAAGGTCATTTAGAGGTGGTGACTATGGTTCATTAGGTCGTATTTGTTGGCCCAAAAAAATTTTAGGCGATCGGGGTCTGGGGGGCCTGTGTCCACTCGGAAGGCGTGGGCTATAACACACGAAAATATGGGAATCGGGAGGAATTCTAGTTTTTTGGCCGTAATAAGCAAAAGAATGAGGAACGGTCATGGCGGGGCGGGGGTAATGGTTCCTTAGGTCGTATTTGATGTCCTAGAAAAATTTTAGGCTATCGGAGTCTGGGGGTCCCGGACCCATTCGGAAGGCGTGGGCTATAGCACACGAAAATATGGGAATCAGGCGGAATTCTAGTTGTTTGGCCGCAAAATGCAAAAAAGGAATAACGCTCTTGGCAAGCGGTGACTATGGTTCCTTAGGTCGTATTTGATGGCCCAGAAAGTTTTTAGGCCATCCGGCTCCGGGTGCCCGGACCCATTCGGAAGGCGTGGGCTATAGCACACGAAAATATGGCAATCGGGCGAAATTCTAGTTTTTGGGCCGGAAAATGCAAAAAAGGAAGAACGCTCATGGAAGCGGGTGACTATGGATCCTAAGGTCGTATTTTATGGCCCGGAAAATTTTAGGGGATCCGGGTCATCGAGGCCCGGCACACTCGTAAGGCGACACGAAAATATGCGAATTGAGCGGAATTCTAGTTTTGTTTATTGTAAAAATCAAAATAACAAGGACCAGTCATGGTGGGGTGGTGACTATGGTACCTTAGGTCCTATATGACTTTCCGGATAAATTTTAGGCAAACTGGGTCCGGGGGGCACTGCCCACTGGGAAGGCGTGGGCTATAGCACACGAAAATAAGGGAATCGAGGGGAATTCTAATTTTTTTGGCCGTAAACGGCAAAACAAATAGGAACTGTCATGGCGGGCGGTGACTATGGTACCTTAGCTCGTATTTGATGGCCCGAAAATGTTTTAGGCGATCGCAGTCTGGGAGGCCCGGACCCATTCGCAAGGCGTGGGATATAGCAAACGAAAAAATGGCAATCAGGCAAAATTCTAGTTTTTTTGGCGCAAAAAGCAAAAAAAATGAGGAAAGTTCATGGCGGGGCGGTATCTATGGTTTCTTAGGTGGTATTTGATGGACCAAAAAATTTTTAGGCGATCGAGGTCTGGGGGGCCTGGGTCCACTCGGAAGGCGTGGGCTATTGCACACAGAAATATATGAATTGGGCAAAATTCTAGTTTTTTGGCAGTAATAAGCAAAAGAATGAGGAACGGTCATGGAGGGGTGGGGGTTATGCTTCCTTAGGTCATATTTGATGGCCCGAAAAATTTTTAGGCGATCGGGGTCCGGGTGTCCCGGACCCATTCGGAAGGCGTGGGTTATAGCACACGAAAATCTGGGAATCAAGTGGAATTCTAGTTTTTTGGACTCAAATGCAAAAAACGAAGAACGCTCATGGCAAGCGGTGACTATGGTTCCTTAAGTCGTATTTGATGACCCGAAAAAATTTTAGGCCATCCGGCTATGGGGGACCCGGACCCATTCGGAAGGCGTGGGCTATAGCACACGAAAATATGGCAATCGGGCGAAATTCTTGTTTATTGGCCAGAAAATCCAAAAAAAGGAAAAACGCTCATGGAAGCGGGTGACTATGGATCCTAAGGTCGTATTGATGGCCGGGAAAATTTTAGGATATCCGGGTTACCGAGGCCCGGCACACTCAGAAGGCGACACAAAAATATGCGAATTGAGCGGAATTCTAGTTTTTTTGTCATAAAATTTAAAACAACAAGGAACGGTCATGGTGGGGTGGTGACTATGGTACCTTAGGTCCTATATGACTTCCCGAATAAATTTTAGGCGAACCGGGTCCGGGGGCACTGCCCACTGGGAAGGCGTGGGCTACAGCACACGAAAATAAGGAAATCGGGTGGAATTTTAGTTTTTTTTGGCCATAAACAGCAAAAAAAGCGGAACGGTCATGGAGGGCGGTGACTATGGTACCTTAGCTCGTATTTGATGGCCAGAAAATATTTTAGGCGATCGCAGTCCGGTGGGCCCGGACCCATTCGGAAGGATGGGATATAGCTCACGAAAATATGGCAATCAGGCGAAATTCTTGTTTTTTTGCCGCAAAAAGCAAAACAATGAGGAAAGTTCATGGGGGGCGGTGTCCATGGTTCCTTAGGTCGTATTTGTTGGACCGAAAATTCTTTAGGCGATCGGGGTCTGGGGGGCCTGGGTCCACTCGGAAGGCATGGGCTATAGCACACAAAAATATGGGAATCAGGCGGAATTCTAGTTTTTTGGCCGTAATAAGCAAAAGAACGATGAATGGTCATGGAGGGGCGGGGGTTATGGTTCCTTAGGTCGTATTTGATGGCCCGGAAAAATTTTAGGCGATTGAGGTCCGGGGGTCCCGGACCCATTCGGAAGGCATGGGTTATAGCACACGAAAATCTGGAAATCAAGCGGAATTCTAGTTTTTTGGACTCAAATGCAAAAAAGGAAGAATGCGCATGGCAAGCGGTGACTATGGTTCCTTAGGTCGTATTTGATGGACCGTAAAAATTTTAGGCCATCCGGCTACGGGGGACTCGGAACCATTCGGAAGTCGTGGGCTATAGAACACGAAAATATGGCAATCGGATAAAATTCTTTTTTTTTGGCCGGAAAATGCAAAAAAGGAAGAACACTCATGGAAGCGGGTGACTATGGATCCTAAGGTCGTATTTGATGGCTCGGAAAATTTTAGGAGATCCGGGTCACCGAGGCCCGGCACACTCCGAAGGCGACACAAAAATATGCGAATTGAGCGGAATTCTAGTTTTTTTGTCATAAAATTGAAAACAACAAGGAACGGTCATGGTGGGGTGGTGACTATGGTACCTTAGGTCCTATATGACTTCCCGAATAAATTTTAGGCGAACCGGGTCCGGGGGGCACTGCCCACTGGGAAGGCGTGGGCTACAGCACACGAAAATAAGGAAATCGGGTGGAATTCTAGTTATTTTTTGCCATAAACAGCAAAAAAAGCGGAACGGTCATGGAGGGCGGTGACTATGGTACCTTAGCTCGTATTTGATGGCCCGAAAATATTTTAGGCGATCGCAGTCCGGTGGGCCCGGACCCATTCGGAAGGATGGGATATAGCACACGAAAATATGGCAATCAGGCGAAATTCTTGTTTTTTTGCCGCAAAAAGCAAAACAATGAGGAAAGTTCATGGGGGGCGGTGTCCATGGTTCCTTAGGTCGTATTTGATGGACCGAAAAATTTTTAGGCGATCAGGGTCTGGGGGGCCTGGGTCCACTCGGAAGGCGTGGGCTATAGCACATAAAAATATGGGAATCGGGCGGAATTCTAGTTTTTTGGCCGTAATAAGCAAAAGAACGAGGAATGGTCATGGCGGGGCGGGGGTTATGATTCCTTAGGTCGTATTTGATGGCCCGGAAAAATTTTAGGCGATTGAGGTCCGGGGGTCCCGGACCCATTCGGAAGGCGTGGGTTATAGCACACGAAAATCTGGAAATCAAGCGGAATTCTAGTTTTTTGGACTCAAATGCAAAAAAGGAAGAATGCGCATGGCAAGCAGTGACTATGGTTCCTTAGATCGTATTTGATGGACCGTAAAAATTTTAGGCCATCCAGCTACGGGGGACTCGGAACCATTCGGAAGTCGTGGGCTGTAGAACACGAAAATATGGCAATCGGGTAAAATTCTTTTTTTTGGCCGGAAAATGCAAAAAAGGAAGAACGCTCATGGAAGCAGGTGACTATGGATCCTAAGGTCGTATTTGATGGCTCGGAAAATTTTAGGAGATCCGGGTCACCGAGGCCCGGCACACTCAGAAGGCGACACAAAAATATGCGAATTGAGCGAAATTCTAGTTTTTTTGTCAGAAAAATCAAAACAACAAGAAACGGTCATGATGGGGTGGTGACTATGGTACCTTAGGTCCTATATGACTTCCCGGATAAATTTTAGGCGAACCGGGTCCGGGGGGCACTGCCCACTGGGAAGGCGTGGGCTACAGCACACGAAAATAAGGGAATCAGGCGGAATTCTAGTTTGTTTGGCAGTAAACGGCAAAACAATAGGAACTGTCATGGCGGGCAGTGACTATGGTACCTTAGCTCGTATTTGATGGCCCAAAAACGTTTTGGGAGATCACAGTCCGGGGGGCCCGGACCCATTCGGAAGGCGTGGGATATAGATCACGAAAATATGGCAATCAGGCAAAATTCTAGTTTTTTTGGCTCAAAAAGCCAAAAATCGAGGAAAGTTCATGGCGGGGCGGTGTCTATGGTTTCTCAGGTCGTATTTGATGGCCCGGAAAATTTTTAGGAGATCGGGGTCCGAGGGGCCCAGACACATTCGGAAGGCGTGGGTTGTAGCACATGAAAATATGGGAATCAGGCAAAATTCTAGTTTTTTGGCTGCAAAATGCAAAAAAGGAAGAACGCTCATGGAAAGCGGTGACTATGGTTTCTTAGGTCGTGTTTGATGTCCAGGAAAAGTTTTAGGCGAACTGGGTCCGGGGGGCACTGCCCACTAGGATAGCGTGGGTTATAGCAAACGAAACTATGGGAATCGGGCGGAATTCTAGGTTTTTTGGTTGTAAAACGCAAACAAAAGAGGAACTGTCATGGCGGGAGGTGACTATGGTACCTTAGCTCGTATTTGATGGCCCGAAAAATTTTTACGCGATCGGGGTCCGGGGTCCCGGACCCATTCGGAAGGATAGCACACGAAAATATGGCAATCTGGCAAAATTCTAGTTTTTTGGCCGTAGAACGCAAAAAAATGAAGAACGGTCATGGAAGGGCAATGTCTTTGGTTTCTTAGGTCGTATTTGATGGCCCAAAAAAGTTTTAGGCGATCTGGGTAACCGAGGCGCGGCACACTCGGAAAGCAACACAAAAATATGGGAATCGGGCGAAATTCTAGTTTTTTGGCCGTAAAAAGCAAAAAAACAGCAACGGTCATGGCGGGGCAGTGGCTATGGTTCTTTAGGTCGTATTTGATGGCCCGGAAAATTTTTAGGCAATTGGGGTCCGGGTGGCCCGGACCCATTCGGAAGGCGTGGGCTATAGCACACGAAAATATGGGAATCAGGAGGAATTCTAGTTTTTTGGCCGCAAAATGCAAAAAAGGAAGAATGCTCATGGAAAGTGGTGACTATGGTTCCTTAGGTCATATTTGATGGCACGGAAAAATTTTATGCCATCCGGCTCAGCGGTCCCGGACCCATTCAGAAAGCGTGGGCTAGCACACAAAAATATGGCAATCGGGCGAAATTCTAGTTTTTTGGCCAGAAAATGCAAAAAAGGAAGAACTCTCATGGAAGCGGGTGTCTATGGATCCTAAGGTCATATTTGATGTCCCGAAAAATTTTAGGAGATCCGGGTCACCGAGGCCCAGCACACTCGAAAGGCGACACGAAAATATACGAATTGAGCGAAATTCTAGTTTTTTGTCGTAAAACTCAAAACAACAAGGAACGGTCATGATGGGGCAGTGACTTTGGTACCTTAGTTCCTATATGACTTCCCGGATAAATTTTAGGTGAACCGGATCTGGGGGGCACTACCTACTGGGAAGGCGTTGTTTATAGCACACAAAAATATGGGAATCGGGCGGAATTCTAGTTTTTTGGACGTAAAACGAAAAACAACGAGGAACGGCCATGGTGGGCCGGTGACTATGGTTCCTTAGGTTGTATTTGATGGCCCAGAATAATTTTAGGCGATCGGGTTCCGAGGGCCCGGACCCACACGGAAGGCGTAGGCTATAGCACATGAATATATGGGAATCGGGCGAAATTCTAGTTTTTTGATTGTTAAACGCGAAACAACGAGGAACGGCCATGGAAGGACAGTGCTTATGGCTCCTTAAGTTGTATTTGATGGCCATGGAAGGACAGTTCTTATGGCTCCGGGGGGCCTGGGTCTCACTCGGAAGGCATGTGCTATAGCACACGAAAATATGGGAATCAGGCGGAATTCTAGTTTTTTTTCCGTAATAAGCAAAAGAACGAGGAACGGTCATGGCGGGGCGGTGGCTATTATTCCTTAGGTCGTTTTTGATGGCCCGGAAAAATTTTAGGCGATCGGGGTCCGGGAGGCTTGGACCCATTTGGAAGGCGTGGGCTATAGCACATGAAAATATGGGAATCAGGCGAAATTCTAGTTTTTTTGCCGCAAAATGAAAAAAAGGAAGAACTCTCATGGAAAGCGGTGACTATGGTTCCTTAGGTCGTATTTGATGGCCCGGAAAAACTTTATGCCATCCGGCTCAGGGATCCCGGACCCATTTGGAAAGCGTGGGCTAGCACACGAAAATATGGCAAGCGGGTGACTATGGATCCTAATGTCGTATTTGATGGCCCGGAAAATTTTAGGAGATCCAGGTCACCGAGGCCCGGCACACTCTTTGGCCGTAAAAAGCAAAAAACCGTGAAACGGTCATGGCGGGTTGATGTCTATGGTTCCTTAGGTCGTATTGGATGGCCCAAAATATTTTTAGGCTATCCGGGTCATCGAGGCCCGGCACACTTGGAAGGTGACCTAAAAATATAAGAATCGGGCAGAATTCTAGTTGTTTGGTCGTAAAAAGCAAAACAAGGAGGAACGGTCATGGCGAGGTGGTGACTATGGTTCCTTAGATAATATCTGATGGCCTGGAAAACTTTTAGGCGATTGGGGCGGCTCCCTGACCCACTCGAAACGCGTGGGTTATAGCATACGAAAAAATGGGAATCGGGCAAAATTCTAATTTTTTGGTCGTAAAACGCAAAACAACGAGAAACGGTCATAGTGGGGCGGTGACTATGATTCCTGAGGTCGTATTTGATGGCCCGAAAAATTTTTAGGCGATCGGGGTCCGGGGGTCCCGGACCCATTCGGAAGGCGTGTGCTATGGCACACGAAAATATGGCAATTGGGCAAACTTCTAGTTTTATGGCTGTAAAAAGCAAAACAATGAGGAACGGTCATGGCGGGCCAGTGTCTATGGTTCCTTAGGTCATATTTGATGGCCCGGAAAAATTTTAGGCGATTGGGAGGGACCCTGACCCATTCGGAAGGCGTGGGGCCACACGAAAAATGGGTATCGGGCAAAATTCTAGTTTTTTGGCCGTAAAATGCAAAACAACGAGGAACGGTCATGGCGGGGCGGTGACAATGGTTCATGAGGTCGTATTTGATGGCCCAAAAAACTTTTAGGCGATCAGGGTCCGGGGGGCACGGGTCAACTCGGAAGGTGTGGGCTATAGCATACGAAAATGTGGAAATCAGGTGGAATTCTAGTTTTTTGGCTGTAAAACGAAAATAATGAAGAACGGTCATAGCGGGCGGTGACTATGGTTCCTTAGGTCGTATTTGATGGCCCGAAAATTTTTTTGGCAATCGGGGTCCGGTGGACCCTGACCCACTAGGAAGGCATGGGCTATAGCATACGAAAAAATGGGAATCGGGCGAAATTCTAGTTTTTTGGCCTTAAAACGCAAAACAACGAGGAAAGGTCATTTAGAGGTGGTGACTATGGTTCATTAGGTCGTATTTGTTAGCCCAAAAATTTTTTAGGCGATCGGGGTTTGGGAGGCCTGTGTCCACTCGGATGGCGTGGGCTATAACACACGAAAATATGGGAATCGGGCGGAATTCTAGTTTTTTGGCCGTAATAAGCAACAGAACGAGAAACGGTCATGGCGGGGCGGGGGTAATGGTTCCTTAGGTCGTATTTGATGTCCTGGAAAAATTTTAGGCTATCGGAGTCCGGGGGTCCCGGACCCATTCGGAAGGCGTGGGCTATAGCACACGAAAATATGAGAATCAGGCGGAATTCTAGTTGTTTGGCCGCAAAATGCAAAAAAGGAATAACGCTCTTGGAAAGTGGTGACTATGGTTCCTTAGGTCGTATTTGATGGCCCAGAAAGTTTTTAGGCCATCCGGCTCCGGGTGCCCGGACCCATTCGGAAGGCGTGGGCTATAGCACACGAAAATATGGCAATCGGGCGAAATTCTAGTTTTTGGGCCGGAAAATGCAAAAAAGGAAGAACGCTCATGGAAGCGGGTGACTATGGATCCTAAGGTCGTATTTTATGGCCCGGAAAATTTTAGGGGATCCGGGTCATCGAGGCCCGGCACACTCGTAAGGCGACACGAAAATATGCGAATTGAGCGGAATTCTAGTTTTGTTTATTGTAAAAATCAAAATAACAAGGACCAGTCATGGTGGGGTGGTGACTATGGTACCTTAGGTCCTATATGACTTTCCGGATAAATTTTAGGCAAACTGGGTCCGGGGGGCACTGCCCACTGGGAAGGCGTGGGCTATAGCACACGAAAATAAGGGAATCGAGGGGAATTCTAATTTTTTTGGCCGTAAACGGCAAAACAAATAGGAACTGTCATGGCGGGCGGTGACTATGGTACCTTAGCTCGTATTTGATGGCCCGAAAATGTTTTAGGCGATCGCAGTCTGGGAGGCCCGGACCCATTCGCAAGGCGTGGGATATAGCAAACGAAAAAATGGCAATCAGGCAAAATTCTAGTTTTTTGGCGCAAAAAGCAAAAAAATGAGGAAAGTTCATGGCGGGGCGGTGTCTATGGTTTCTTAGGTGGTATTTGATGGACCAAAAATTTTTTAGGCGATCGAGGTCTGGGGGGCCTGGGTCCACTCGGAAGGCGTGGGCTATTGCACACAGAAATATATGAATTGGGCGAAATTCTAGTTTTTTGGCAGTAATATGCAAAAGAATGAGGAACGGTCATGGCGGGGTGGGGGTTATGCTTCCTTAGGTCGTATTTGATGGCCCGGAAAAATTTTAGGCGATCGGGGTCCGGGGGTCCCGGACCCATTCGGAAGGTGTGGGTTATAGCACACGAAAATCTGGGAATCAAGTGGAATTCTAGTTTTTTGGACTCAAATGCAAAAAAGGAAGAACGCTCATGGAAAGCGGTGACTATGGTTCCTTAAGTCGTATTTGATGACCCGGAAAAATTTTAGGCCGTCCGGCTACGGGGGACCCGGACCCATTCGGAAGGCATGGGCTATAGCACACGAAAATATGGCAATCGGGCGAAATTCTTATTTATTGGCCAGAAAATCCAAAAAAAGGAAAAAACGCTCATGGAAGCGGGTGACTATGGATCCTAAGGTCGTATTGATGGACCGGAAAATTTTAGGAGATCCGGGTTACCGAGGCCCGGCACACTCAGAAGGCGACACAAATATATGCGAATTGAGCGGAATTCTAGTTGTTTTGTCATAAAATTGAAAACAACAAGGAACGGTCATGGTGGAGTGGTGACTATGGTACCTTAGGTCCTATATGACTTCCCGAATAAATTTTAGGCGAACCGGGTCCGGGGGCACTGCCCACTGGGAAGGCGTGGGCTACAGCACACGAAAATAAGGGAATCGGGTGGAATTCTAGTTTTTTTGGCCGTAAACAGCAAAAAAGCAGAACGGTCATAGCGGGCGGTGACTATGGTACCTTAGCTCATATTTGATGGCCCGAAAATATTTGAGGCGATCGCAGTCCGGGGGGCCCGGACCCATTCGGAAGGCGTGGGATATAGCACACGAAAATATGGCAATCAGGCGAAATTCTAGTTTCTTTTCCGCAAAAAGCAAAACAATGAGGAAAGTTCATGGGGGGCAGTGTCCATGGTTCCTTAGGTCGTATTTGATGGACCGAAAAAGTTTTAGGCGATCGGGGTCTGGGGGCCTGGGTCCACTCGGAAGGCGTGGGCTATAGCACACAAAAATATGGGAATCGGGCGGAATTCTAGTTTTTTGGCCGTAATAAGCAAAAGAACGAGGAGCAGTTATGACGGGGCGGTGACTATGGTTACTTAGGTCGTATTTGATGGCCCGAAAAAATTTTAGGCTATCCGGTTCCGGGGGTCCGGGCCCACTCGGAATGCCTTGGCCATAACACACGAAAATATGGGAATCGGGGGGAATTCTAGTTATTTGGCCGTAAAACGCAAAAAAGTAGAGCGGTCATGGCGGGGCGGTGATTATGGTTCCTTAGGTTGTATTTGATGGCCCGAATAAAATTTAAGCGATCCGGTTCTAGGGGCCCGGGCCCACACCGAAGGCGTGCGCTATAGCAAACGAAAATATGGGAATCGGGCAGAATACTACTTATTTGGCCGTAAAACGCAAAAACACGAGGAGCAATCATGACTGGGCGGTGAGTATGGTTCCTTAGGTCGTATTTGATGGCTCGGAAAAATTTTAGGTGATCCGGTTCAGGGGGCCCGGGGCCACTCGGAAGGAGTAGGCTATAGCACACGAAAATATTTGAATTCGGCGGAATTCTAGTTTGTTGGCCGTAAAACACAAACACACGAGGAGCAGTCATGACGGGGTAGTGACTATGGTTACTTAGGTCATATTTGATGGCCCGGAAAAATTTTTAGGCGATCCGGTTCTGGGGGCCCGAGGCCACTCGGAAGGCGTGGGCTATAGCACAAGAAAGTATTTGAATCATGCGGAATTCTAGGTTTTTGGCCGTAAAACGCATAAACACGAGGAGCAGTCATGATGGGGCGGTGACTATGGTTACTTAGGTCGTATTTGATGGCTCGGAAAAATTTTAGGCGATCCGGTTTCGGGGGTCCGGGCCCACTCGGAATGCGTGGGCTATAACACACGAAAATATGAGAATCGGGGGGAATTCTAGTTATTTGGCCGTAAAACGCAAAAAAAAGAGGAGCAGTCATGGCGGGGCGGTGACTATGGTTCCTTAGGTTGTATAAGATGGCCCTAAAAACATTTAGGCGATCCGGTTCTGGGGGCCCGGGCCCACACCGAAGGCGTGCGCTATAGCACACGAAAATATGGGAATCGGGCGGAATACTAGTTATTTGGCCGTAAAACACAAAAACATGAGGAGCAATCATAACGGGGCAGTGAGTATGGTTCCTTAGGTCGTATTTGATGGCTAGGAAAAATTTTAGGCGATCCGCTTCTGGGGGTCTGGGGCCACTCGGAAGGCGTGGGATATAGCACACGAAAATATTTGAATCAGGCGGAATTCTAGTTTTTTGGCCGTAAAACCCAAAAACACCAGGAGCAGTCATGACAGGGCGGTGACTATGGTTCCTTAGGTCGTATTTGATGACGCGAAAAAATTTTAGGCAATCCGGTTCTGTGGTCCCGGGCCCACTCAAAAGGCTTGGGCTTATAGGACACGAAAATAAGGGAATCAAGCAGAATTCTAGTTTTTTGGCCGTAACACACAAAACAAACGAGGAGCAGTCATGACGGGGCGGTGACTATGGTTACTTAGGTCATATTTGATGGACCGGAAAAATTTTAGGCGATCCGTTTTTGGGGGTCCGGGCCAACTCGGAATGCGTGGGCCATAACACGCGAAAATATGGGAATTGAGGAGAATTCTAGTTATTTGGCCGTAAAACGCAAAACAAAGAGGAGCGGTCATGGCGGGGCGGTGACTATGGTTCCTTAGGTCGTATTTGATGACCCAAAAAAATTTAGGCGATCCGGTTCTGGGGGCCCGGGCCCACACCGAAGGCGTGCGCTATAGCATACGAAAATATGGGAATCGGGCGGAATTCGAGTTATTTGGCCGTAAAACGCAAAACGACGAGGAGAAATCATGACGGGGCAGTGAGTATAGTTTCTTAGGTCGTATTTGATGGCCCGAAAAAATTTTAGGCGATCCGGTTCTGGGGGCATGGGTCCACTCGGAAGGCGTGGGCTATAGCACCCGAAAATATTTGAATCAGGCGTAATTCTAGTTTTTTGGCCGTAAAACGCAAAAACACGAGGAGCAGTCATGACGGGGTGGTGACTATGGTTACTTAGGTCATATTTGATGGCCCCGAAAAATTTTAGGCGATCCGGTTCCGGGTGCCCGGGCCAACTCGGAATGCCTGGGCCATAACACATGAAAATATGGGAATAGGGCAGAATTCTAGTTTTTTGGCCGTAAAACGCAAAACAACGAGGAGCAGTCATGGCGGGGCAGTGACTATGGTTCCTTAGATCGTATTTGATACCCCAGAAAAATTTTAGGCGATCCGGTTCTGGGGGGACGGGGACCACTCGGAAGGCGTAGGCTAGTTTGATACCCTAAAACACGAGGAGCATTCATGATGGGGCGGTGACTATGGTTCCTTAGGTCGTATTCGAGGGCCCGGAAATATTTTTGGTGATCCGGGTCTGGGGTGCCCGGGCCCACTCGGAATGCGTGGGCTATAGCACACGAAAATATGGGAATCGGGTAGAATTCTAGTTTTTTGGCCGTAAAATGCATAAAAACGAGGAGCAGTCATGACAGGACATTGGCTATTTTTTCTTAGGTCGTATTTGATAGCGCGAAGAAATTTTAGGCGATCCGGTTCTGGGGGCCCGGGGCCACTCGGAAGGCGAGGGCTATAGCACACGAAATATTTGAATCAGGCAGAATTCTAGTTTTTCGGCCGTAAAACGCAAAAATACGAAGAGCAATCATGACGTGGCGGAGACTATGGTTCCTTAGGTCATATTTGATGGTGCAAAAATTTGTTAGGCAATCCGGTTCTGGGGGTCCCCGGCCCACTCGGAAGGCGTGGGCCGAAAATAAGGGTATCGGGCAGAATTCTAGTTTTTTGGCCGTAACATGCAAAACAAACGAGGAGCAGTCATGACGGGGCGGTGACCATGGTTCTTTAGGTCGTATTTGATGGCCCGGAAGAATTTTAGGCTATCCGGTTCCAGGGGTCCGGGCCCACTCGGAATGCCTGGGCCATAACACACGAAAATATGGGAATCGGGGGGAATTCTAGTTATTTGACCGTAAAATGCAAAAAAAAAAAAAGAGGAGCGGTCATGGCGGGGTGGTGGCTATGGTTCCTTAGGTCGTATTTGATGGCCCGAAAGAAATTTAGGCGATCCGGTTCTGGCGGCCTGGGCCCACACCGAAGGCGTGCGCTATAACAAAAATATGGGAATCGGGCAGAATACTACTTATTTGGCCGTAAAATGCAAAACACGAGGAGCAATCATGACGGGGCGGTGAGTATGGTTCCTTAGGTCGTATTTGATGGCCCAAAAAATTTTTAGGCGATCCGGTTCTGGGGGCCTGAGGCCACTCGGAATGGTGGGCTATAGCACACGAAAATATTTGAATCAGGCGGAATTCTAGTTTTTTGGCCGTAAAACGCATAAACACGAGGAGCAGTCATGACGGGGCGGTGACTATGGTTACTTAGGTCGTATTTGATGGCCCAAAAAAATTTTAGGCGATCCAGTTTCGGGGGTCCGGGCCCACTCAGAATGCGTGGGCTATAACACACGAAAATATAAGAATCAGAGGGAATTCTAGTTATTTCACCGTAAAATGCAAAAACACGAGAAGAAATCTTGATGGGGCGGTGACTATGGTTCCTTAGGTCGTATTTGATGGCTCGAAAAAATTTTAGGCGATCCGATTCTGGGGGTCTCGGGCCCACTCAGAAGGTGTCGGCTAAAGCACACAGAAATATGGGAATCGGGCAGAATTGTAGTTTTTTGGACGTAAAACAAAAAAAAAAGAGGAACGGTTATGGTGGAGTGGTGATTATGGTTCCTTAGATCGTACTCGGAAGGCTTGGGCTATAGCACACGAAAATATTTGAATCAGGCAGAATTCTAGTTTTTTGGCCGTAAAACAAAAATAAACGAGGAGCAATCATGATGGGGCGATGACTATGTTTCCTTAGGTCGAATTTGATGGCCCAAAAATTTTTTAGGCGATTCGGTTCTAGGGGGCCTGGGCCAACGCGGAAGGCGTGGGCTATAGCACACGAAAATATGGGTATCGCGCGGAATTCTAGTTTTTTTGCCGTAAAATGCAAAACAACGAGGAGCAATCATGACGGGGCGATAACTATTGTTCTTTAGGTCGTATTTGATGGCCCGAAAAAAATTTAGGCTTTCCGAGTCCGGGGGCCCGGCCCACTCGGAAGGCGTGTGCTATAGCATATGAAACTATGGGAATTGGGCGGAATTGTAGTTTTTTGGCCGTAAAATGCAAAACAAAGGAACGACCATGGAAGGGCGATGACTATGGTTCCTTAGATCATATTGTATGGCTCAGAAAAATTTTAGGCGATCCGGGTCTGGGGAGCCCGGGTCCACTCGGAAGGCGTCGGCTAAAGCACACGAAAATATGGGAATCGGGCAGAATTCTAGTTTTTTGGCCGTAAAATGCAAAAAATGAGGAACGGTTATGGCGGAGCGGTGATTATGGTTCCTTAGATCGTATTCTAAGGCCCGAAAAACTTTTTGGCGATCCGGGTCCGGGGGGCCGGGCCCACTCGGAAGGCGTGGGTTATAGCACACGAAAATATGGGAATTTGGCGAAATTCTAGTTTTTTGGCCGTAAAACACAAAATAACGAGGAAAGGTCATGGCAGGGCAGTGACTATTTTTCCTTAGATCATTTTTGATGGCCCGAAAAAATTTTAGGCTATCTGGTTCGGGGGGGCCCGTGTCCACTCGGAAGGCTTGGACTATAGCACACGAAAATATGAGAATCGGGCGGAATTCTAGTTTTTTGTTCGTAAAATGCAAAAAATGAGGAGCAGTCATCATGAGGAGGTGACTATGGTTCCTTAGGTCATATTGGATAGCCCAAAAAAAATTAGGCGATCCGAATCTGGGGGCCTGGGCCCACTCGAAAGGCGTAGGCTATAGCAGTTGAAAATATGGGAATCGGGCGGAATTCTAGTTTTTTGGCCATAAAACGCAAACAAATGAGCAGAAGGCATGACGGGGCGATGACTATGGTTCCTTAGGTCCTATTGGATGTCCCAAAAAAATTTGAAGTGATCCGGGTCTGGGGGGACCGGGCTCACTGGGAATGCGGGGCTATAACACAAGAAAATAATGGAATCGAGCAGAATTCTAGTTTTTGGCCATAAAATGCAAAACAAAACGAAGAGCAGTCTTGACAGGGCAGTGACTATGGTTACTTAGGTCATATTTGATGGCTCGGAAACATTTTAGGCAATCCGGTTTCGGGGGGACTGGGCCCACTCGGAAGGCGTGGGCTATAGCACATGAAAATATGCGAATCGGGCGGAATTCTAGTTTTTTTGGCCGTAAAACTCAAAATAACGAGGAACGGTCATGGCGGGTCGGTGACTATGGTTCCTTAGGTCATATTTGATGGCTCGGAAAAATTGTTTTAGGCGATCCGAGTCTGGGGGGCTCGGGTTCACTCGGAATGCGTGGGCTATAGCACACGAAAATATGAGAATCGGGCAGAATCCTTGTTTTTTAGCCGTAAAACGCAATGAAATGAGAAGCAGTCATGGCGGGGTGGCGACTATGGTTCCTTAGGTCCTATTTGATGGCCTGGAAAACTTTTAGGCAATCCGGTTATGGGGGCCCGGGGCCACTCGGAAGGCATGGGCTATAGCACACGAAAATATTTGAATCAGGCGGAATTCTTGTTTTTTGTCCGTAAAATGCAAAAGCATCAGGAGCAATCATGACGGGGCAGTGACTATGGTTCATTAGGTCGTATTTGATGGCACGAAAAAATTTTAGGCGATCCGGTTCTGGGGGTCCGGGGCCCACTCGGAAGGTATGGGCAATAGCACACGAAAATATGGGATACGGGCGGAATTTTAGTTTTTTTTGCCGTAATACACAACAAAATGAGGAACGGTCATGGCGAGGTGGTGACTATGGTTCTTTAGGTCATATTTGATGGCCCGAAATATTTTTAGGCTATCCGAGACCGAGGGGCCCAGCACACTCGGAAGGCGTGGGCTATAGCATACGAAAATATGGGAATCGGGCGGAATTATAGTTTTTTGGCCGTAAAATGCAAACAATAAGGAACGATAATGGCGGGGCGGTGACTATGGTTCCTTAGGTCGGATTTTATGGCCCGGAAAAATTTTAGGCGATCCGGGTCCTGGGAGCCCGGGTCCACACAGAAGGCGTCGGCTAAAGCACACGGAAATATAGGAATCGGGCAAAATTCTAGTTTTTTGGCCGTAAAATGCAAAAAACGAGGAACGTTTATGGCGGAGCAGTGATTATGGTTCCTTAGATCGTATTCTAAGGCCCGAAAAGTTTTTTGGAGATCCGGGTCCGGGGGCCGGGCCCACTCGGAAGGCGTGGGCTATAGCACACAAAAATATGGGAATTGGGCGAAATTTGAGTTTTTTGGCCGTAAAACGCAAAATAACGAGGAAAGGTCATGGCGGGGTGGTGACTATTTTTCCTTAGATCATTTTTGATGGCCCGAAAAATTTTAGGCGATCCGGTTCGGGGGGCCGGGCCGGCTCAAAAGGCGTGGACTATAGCACATGAAAATAAAGGAAACGGGTAGAATTCTAGTTTTTTGGCCGTAAAATGCAAAAATACGAGAAGCAGTCATGACGGGGAGGTGACTATGGTTCCTTAGGTCGTATTGGATAGCCCAAAAAAATTTTAGGCGATCCGGTTCTGAGGGCCTGGGCCCACTCGGAAGGCGTGGGCTATAGCACACGAAAATATGGGAAGCGGGCGAAATTCTAATTTTTTGGTCGTAAAACGCAAAAACACGAGGAGAAGTTATGATGGGGCGGTTACTATGGTTCCTTAGGTCGTATTCGATGGCTCAAAAAAATTTTAGGCGATACGATTATGGGGGCCCGGGCCCACTCGGAAGGCGTGTGCTATAGTACACAAAAATATGGGAATCGGGCGGAATTCTATTATTTTGCCGTAAAATGCAAAGAAATGAGGAACAGTAGTGACGGGGAGGTGACTATGGTTATTTAGGTCGTATTTGATGGCCCGAAAAATTTTTAGGCAATCCGGATCCGGGGGGGCCGGGCCAACTCGGAATGTGTGGGCTATAACACACGAAAATATGGGAATCGGGCGAAATTCTAATTATTTCTCCGTAAAACACAAAAAAGAGATGAGGGGTCATGGCGGGGCGGTGACTATGGTTCATTAGGTCGTATTTGATAGCCCGGAAAAAATTTAGGCGATCCGGTTCTGGCTGCCCGGGCCCACACCGAAGGCATGGGCTATAGCACATAAAAATATGGGAATAGGGCGGAATTCTAGTTATTTGGCCGTAAAACGCAAAAACACGAGGAGCAATCATGACGGGGCGGTGAATATGGTTCCTTAGGTCGTATTTTATGGCCCGAAAAAATTTTAAGCAATCCGAGTCTGGGGAGCCCGGGTCCACTCGGAAGGCATCGGCTAAAGCACACGAAAATATGGGAATCGGGAAGAATTCTAGTTTTTTGGCCGTAAAATGCAAAAAACGAGGAACCGTTATGGAGGTGAGGTGATTATTGTTCCTTAGATCGTATTCTATGGCCAGAAAAAAATTTAGGTGGTCCGGGTCCGGGGGCAGGGCCCACTCGGAAGGCGTGGGTTATAGCACACGAAGATATGGAAATTGGGCGAAATTCTAGTTTTTTGGCCGTAAAATGCAAAATAATGAGGAGCAGTCATGACGGGGTAGTGACTATTGTTCCTTAGGTCGTATTTGACGGCCCAGAAAATTTTTAGGCGATCTGGTTTTGGGGGTCCCGAGCCCACTCGGAATGTGTGGGCTATATCACATGAAAATATGGGAATCGGGCGGAATTCTTGGTTTTTGGCCGTAAAACGCAAAAACACGAGGAGAAGTCATGACGGGGTAGTGACTATGCTTCCTTTGGTCGAATATGTTGGCCGGAAAAAATTTGAGGCGATCCGGTTCTAGGGGGACCCGGGCCCACTCGGAAGGTGTGTGCTATAGTACACGAAAATATGGGAATCGGGCGGAATTCTAGTTTTTTTGCAGTAAAACGCAAAGAAATGAGGAATAGTTATGACAGGTCGGTGACTATGGTTACTTAGGTCGTATTTGATTGCCCGAAAAATTTTTAGGCGATCTTGTTCTGGCGGGCCTGGGCCCACTCGGAAGGCGTGTGCTATAGTACATGAAAATATGGGAATCGGGCGGAATTCTAGTTATTTCGCCGTAAAACGGAAAAAGAAAGAGGAGCGGTCATGGAGGGGTGGTGACTATGGTTCCTTAGGTCGTATTTGATGGCCCGAAAAAAATTTAGATGATCCGGTTCTGGCTGCCCGGGCCCACACCGAAGGCGTGGGCTATAGCACACGAAAATATGGGAATCAGGCGGAATTCTAGTTATTTGGCCGCATAACGCAAAAAAAAAAAAGAGGAGCGCTCATGGCGGGGCAGTGACTATGGTTCCTTAGGTCGTATTTGATGGTCCGAAAATAATTTAGGCGATCCGATTCTGGCTGCTCGGGCCCACACCGAAGACATGGGCTATAGCACACGAAAATATGGAAATCAGGCGGAATTCTAGTTCTTTGGCCGTAAAATGCAAAAACACGAGGAGCAGTCATAACGGGGCAGTGACTATGGTTCCTTAGGTCGTATTTTATGGCCCGAAAAATTTTTAGGGGATCCGGGTTCGGGGAGCCCGGGTCCACTCAGAAGGCGTCGGCTAAAGCACACGGAAATATGGGAATCAGACAGAATTCTATTTTTTGGCCATAAAATGCAAAAAACGAGGAACGGTTATGGCAGAGCGGTGATTATGGTTCCTTAGACCGTATTATGTGGCCCGAAAAACTTTTGGCGATCCGGGTCCGGGGGGGCTCGGACCCACTCAGAAGGCGTGGGTTATAACGCACGATAATATGGGAATCGGGCAGAATTCTAGTTATTTGGCCGTAAAATGCAAAAACATGAGGAGCAGTCATGACGGGGCGGTGACTATGTTCCTTAGGTCATATTTTATGGCCCGGAAAAATTTTAGGCGATCCGATTCTGGGGGGCCCGGGCCCACTCGGAATGCTTGGGCTATAACACACGAAAATATGGGAATCGGGCGAAATTCTAATTATTTCACCGTAAAACGCAAATAAAAAGAGGAGTGGTCATGGCGGGGCGGTGACTATGGTTTCTTAGGTCGTATTTGATGGCCCGAAAAAAATTTAGGTAATGCGGTTCTTGCTGCCCAGGCCCACACCGAAGGCGTGGGCTATAGCACACGAAAATATGGGAATCGGGTGGTATTCTAGTTTTTTGGTCGTAAAACGGAAAGAAATGAGGAGCAGTCATGGCGGGGTGGCGACTATGATTCCTTAGGTCGTATTTTATGGCCTAGAAAAATTTTAGGCGATCCGGTTCTGGGGGCCCGGGGCCACTTGGAAGGTGTGGGCTAGAGCACACGAAAATATTTGAATCAGACGGAATTCTAGTTTTTTGGCCGTAAAATGCAAAAAATCGAGAAGCAATCATGACGGGGCAGTGACTATGGTTCCTTAGGTCGTATTTGATGGTGCGAAAAATTTTTAGGCAATTCGGTTCTGGGGGTCCCGGGCCCACTCGGAAGGCGTGGGCTATAGCACACGAAAATATGGGATTCGGGCGTAATTCTAGTTTTTTGGCCGTAAAACGCAAACAACAATGAGGAAAGGTCATGGAGAGGTGGTGACTATGGTTCTTTAGGTCGTATTTGATGGCCCAAAAACGTTTTAGTCAATCCGAGTCCGGAGGGATCGACCCACTCTGAAAACGTGGGCTATAGCATACGAAAATATGGGAATCAGGCGGAATTGTAGTTTTTTGGCCTTAAAATGCAAAAAATAAGGAACGATCATAGCGAGGCGGTGACTATGGTTCCTTAGGTCGTATTTTATGGCCCGAAAAAATTTTAGGCGATCTGGGTCTGGGGACCCCGGGTCCACTCGGAAGGCGTTGGCTAAAGCACACGGAAATATGGGAATCGGATAGAATTCCAGTTTTTTGGTCGTACAATGCAAAAAACGAGGAACAGTTATGGCGGAGCGGCGATTATGGTTCCTTAGATCGTATTCTATTGCCCGAAAAAATTTTACTCCTTGTGTGGAAATGCTTTTCATGATCTCCAGCTCTTTCCCACCAGAGGTTGGTTGAAGATGATGTTACGCGACGTTCAGAACCAGTCTTGAAGTGAAAACGTGAACGGGGATTGGATTGATGATAAAATAGAATCCTGGGTCGCGAACAGCGATCCGGGTCTGGGGGGCCGGGTCCACTCGGAAAGCGTGGGTTATTGCACATGAAAATATGGGAATTGTGCGAAATTCATGTTTTTTTGCCGTAAAACGAAAAATTACGAGGAAAGGTCATGGAGGGGCGGTGACTATTTTTCCTTAGATCATTTTTGATGGCCCGAAAAATTTTTAGGCGATCTGGTTTGGGGGGCCCGGGACCACTCGGAAGGCGTGGACTATAGCACACGAAAATATGGGAATCGGGCAGAATTCTAGTTTTTTGGCCGTAAAATGCAAAACAACGAGGAGTTGTCATGACAAGGAGGTGATTATGGTTCTTTAGGTCATATTGGATAGCCCAAAAAAATATTAGGCGATCCGGATCTGGGGGCCTGGACCCACTCGGAAGGCGTGGGCTATAGCACACGAAAATATGGGAATCAAAAGGAATTCTAGTTTTTTGACCGTAAAACGCAAACAAATGAGGAGCAGTCATAACGGGGCAGTGACTATAGTTCCTTAGGTCGTATTTGATGGCCCAGAAAATTTTTAGGCGATCTGATTTTGGGGGGCTCAGGCCCACTCGGAAGGCGTGGACTATATCACTCGAAAATATGGGAATCGGGCGGAATTCTAGTTTTTTTGGTCGTAAAACACAAAAACACAAGGAGAAGTTATGATGCGGTGGTGACTATGGTTCCTTAGGTCGTATTTGATGGTCAGAAAAAAATTTAGGCGATCCGGTTCTGGGGGGCCTAGGCCCACTCGGAAGGCGTGGACTATATCACACGAAAATATGAGAATCGGGAGGAATAATAGTTTTTTGGACGTAAAATGCAAACAAATGAGGAGGAGTCATGAAGGGGCAGTGACTATGGTTCCTTAGGTCGTATTTGATGGCCTGGAAAAATTTGAAGTGATCCGGGTCTGGGGGGCCCGGGCTCACTTGGAATGCGTGGGCTATAACACACGAAAATAATGAAATCGGGCAGAATTCTAGTTTTTTGGCCGTAAAATGCAAAACAAAACGAGGAGCAGTCATGACAGGACGGTGACTATGGTTCCTTAGGTCATGTTTGATGGCCCGGAAAAAATTTAGGCGATCCGGTTCTGGCTGCCCAGGCCCACACCGAAGGTGTGGGCTATAACACACGAAAATATGGGAATCGGGCGGAATTCTAGTTATTTGGCCGTATAACGCAAAAAGAAAAGGAGCGCTCATGGCGGGGCAGTGACTATGGTTCCTTAGGTCGTATTTGATGGCCCGGAAAAAATTTAGGAGATCCGGTTCTGGCCGCCCGGGCCAACACCGAAGGCGTGGGCTATAGCACACCAAAATATGGGAATCAGGCAGAATTCTAGTTCTTTGGCCGTAAAACGCAAAAACACGAGGAGCAGTCATGACGGGGCAGTGACTATGGTTCCTTAGGTCATATTTTATGGCCCGGAAAAATTTTAGGGGATCCGGGTTCGGGGAGCCCGGGTCCACTCGGAAGGCGTTGGCTAAAGCACACGAAAATATGGGAATCGGGCAGAATTCTAGTTTTTTGGCCATAAAACGCAAAAAACAAGGAACGGTTATGGCGGTGCAGTGAATATGGTTCATTAGATCGTATTATGTGGCCCGAAAAAATTTTGGCGATCCGCGTCTGGGGGGGCCGGACCCACTCGGAAGGCGTGGGTTATAGCACACGATAATATGGGAATCGGGTGGAATTCTAGTTATTTGGTTGTAAAATGCAAAAACACGAGGAGCAGTCATGACGGGGCAGTGACTATGTTCCTTAGGTCATATTTTATGGCCCGGAAAAATTTTAGGCGATCCGATTTCGGGGGGCCCGGGCCCACTCGGAATGCGTGGGCTATAACACACGAAAATATGGGAATCGGGCGAAATTCTAGTTATTTCACCGTAAAATGCAAATAAAAAGAGGAGCGGTCATAGCGGGGCGGTGACTATGGTTTCTTAGGTCGTATTTGATGGTTCGAAAGAAATTTAGGCAATTCGAATCTTGCTGCCCGGGCCCACACCGAAGGCGTGGGCTATAGCACATGAAAATATGGGAATCGGGCGGTATTCTAGTTTTTTGGCCGTAAAACGGAAAGAAATGAGGAGCAGTCATGGCAGGGCGGCGACTATGATTCCTTAGGTCGTATTTGATGGCCCAAAAAAATTTTAGGCGATCCGGTTCTGGGGGCCCGGGGCCACTTGGAAGGTGTGGGCTATAGCACACGAAAATATTTGAATCAGGCGGAATTCTAGTTTTGTGGCCGTAAAATGCAAAACATCAACAAGCAAACATGATGGGGCGGTGACTATGGTTCCTTAGGTCGTATTTGATGGCGCGAACAATTTTTAGGCGATCCGGTTCTGGGGGTCCCGGGCCCACTCGGAAGGCGTGGGCTATAGCACACGAAAATATGGGATTCGGGCGTAATTGTAGTTTTTTGGCCGTAAAACGCAAACAACAATGAGGAAAGGTCATGGAGAGGTGGTGACTATGGTTCTTTAGGTCGTATTTGATGGCCCAAAAAGTTTTTAGGCAATCCGAGTCCGGAGGGGTCGGCCCGCTCTGAAGGCGTGGGCTATAGCATACGAAAATATGGGAATCGGGCGGAATTGTAGTTTTTTGGCCTTAAAATGCAAAAAATAAGGAACGATCATGGCGGGGCGGTGACTATGGTTCCTTAGGTCGTATTTTATGGCCCGGAAAAATTTTAGGCGATCCGGGTCTGGGGAGCCTGGGTCCACTCGGAAGGCGTCGGCTAAAGCACACGGAAATATGGGAATTGGATAGAATTCTAGTTTTTTGGCCGTACAACGCAAAAAACGAGGAACGGTTATGGCGGAGCGGTGATTATGGTTCCTTAGATCGTATTCTATTGCCCGAAAAAATTTTAGGCGATCCGGGTCCGGGTGGGGCGGGCCCACTCGGAAGGCGTGGGTTATTGCACACGAAAATATGGGAATTGGGCGAAATTCAAGTTTTTTTGCCGTAAATCGAAAAATTACGAGGAAAGGTCATGGAGGGGCGGTGACTATTTTTCCTTATATCATTTTTGATGGCTCGAAAATTTTTTAGGCGATCTGGTTCGGGGGGGCCCGGGCCCACTCGAAAGGCGTGGACTATAGGACACGAAAATATGGGAATCGGGCAGAATTCTAGTTTTTTGGCCGTAAAACGCAAAACAACGAGGAGCAGTCATGACAAGGAGGTGATTATGGTTCCTTAGGTCGTATTGGATCGCCCAAAAAATATTAGGCGATCCGGATCTGGGGTCCTGGGCCCACTCGGAAGGCGTGGGCTATAGCACACGAAAATATGGGAATCAGAAGGAATTCTAGTTTTTTGGCCGTAAAACGCAAACAAATGAGGAGCAGTCATAACGGGGCAGTGACTATGGTTCCTTAGGTCGTATTTGATGGCCCGAAAAATTTTTAGGCGACCTGATTTTGGGGGGCTCGGGCCCACTCGGAAGGCGTGGTCTATATCACACAAAAATATGGGAATCGGGCGGAATTCTAGTTTTTTGATCGTAAAACACAAAAACACGAGGAGAAGTTATGATGCGGTGGTGACTATGATTCCATAGGTCGTATTTGATGGCCAGAAAAAAATTTAGGCGATCCGGTTCTGGGGGGCCTAGGCCCACAAGGAAGGCGTGGACTATATCACGAGAAAATATGAGAATCGGGAGGAATAATTGTTTTTTGGACGTAAAATGCAAACAAATGAGGAGGAGTCATGACGGGGCAGTGACTATGGTTCCTTAGGTCGTATTTGATGGCCTGGAAAAATTTGAAGTGATCCGGGTCTGGGGGCCCGGGCTCACTTGGAATGCGTGGGCTATAACATACGAAAATAATGAAATCGGGCAGAATTCTAGTTTTTTGGCCGTAAAATGCAGAACAAAACGAGGAGCAGTCATGACAGGACGGTGACTATGGTTCCTTAGGTCGTGTTTGATGGCCCGAAAAAATATTTAGGCTATCCGGTTCTGGCTGCCCCGGCCCACACCGAAGGTGTGGGCTATAACACACGAAAATATGGGAATCGGGCGGAATTCTAGTTATTTGGCCGTATAACGCAAAAAGAAAAGGAGCGCTCATGGCGGGGCAGTGACTATGGTTCCTTAGGTCGTATTTGATGGCCCGGAAAAAATTTAGGAGATCCGGTTCTGGCCGCCCGGGCCCACACCGAAGGCGTGGGCTATAGCACACGAAAATATGGGAATCAGGCAGAATTCTAGTTCTTTGGCCATAAAACGCAAAAATACGAGGAGCAGTCATGACGGGGCAGTGACTATGGTTCCTTAGGTCATATTTTATGGCCCAGAAAAATTTTAGGGGATCCAGGTTCGGGGAGCCCGGGTCCACTCGGAAGGCGTTGGCTAAAGCACACGAAAATATGGGAATCGGGCAGAATTCTAGTTTTTTGGCCATAAAACCCAAAAAACAAGGAACGGTTATGGCGGTGCAGTGATTATGGTTCCTTAGATCGTATTATGTGGCCCGAAAAAATTTTGGCGATCCGCGTCTGGGGGGGCCGGACCCACTCGAAAGGCGTGGGTTATAGCACACGATAATATGGGAATCGGGTGGAATTCTAGTTATTTGGTTGTAAAATGCAAAAACACGAGGAGCAGTCATGACGGGGCAGTGACTATGTTCCTTAGGTAATATTTTTTGGCCCGGAAAAATTTTAGGCGGTCCGATTTCGGCGGGCCCGGGCCCACTCAGAATGCGTGGGCTATAACACACGAAAATATGGGAATCGGGCAAAATTCTAGTTATTTCACTGTAAAACGCAAATAAAAAGAGGAGCGGTCATAGCGGGGCGGTGACTATGGTTTCTTAGGTCGTATTTGATGGTTCGAAAGAAATTTAGGCAATTCGGTTCTTGCTGCCCGGGCCCACACCGAAGGCGTGGGCTATAGCACACGAAAATATGGGAATCGGGCGGTATTCTAGTTTTTTGGCCGTAAAACGGAAAGAAATGAGGAGCAGTCATGGCAGGGCGGCGACTATGATTCCTTAGGTCATATTTGATGGCCCAAAAAAATTTTAGGCGATCCAGTTCTGGGGGCCCGGGGCCACTTGGAAGGTGTGGGCTATAGCACACAAAAATATTTGAATCAGGCGAAATTCTAGTTTTGTGGCCGTAAAATGCAAATAATCAACAAGCAAACATGATGGGGAGGTGACTATGGTTCCTTAGGTCGTATTTGATGGCGCGAACAATTTTTAGGCGATCCGGTTCTGGGGGTCCCGGGCCCACTCGGAAGGCGTGGGCTATAGCACACGAAAATATGGGATTCGGGCGTAATTGTAGTTTTTGGGCCGTAAAATGCAAACAACAATGAGGAAAGGTTATGGAGAGGTGGTGACTATGGTTTTTTAGGTCGTATTTGATTGCCCAAAAATTTTTTAGGCAATCCGAGTCCGGAGGGGTCGGCCCACTCTGAAGGCGTGGGCTATAGCATACGAAAATATGGGAATCGGGCGGAATTGTAGGTTTTTGGCCTTAAAATGCAAAAAATAAGGAACGATCATGGCGGGGTGGTGACTATGGTTCCTTAGGTCGTATTTTATAGCCCGGAAAAATTTTAGGCGATCCGGGTCTGGGGAGCCTGGGTCCACTCGGAAGGCGTCGGCTAAAGCACACGGAAATATGGGAATTGGATAGAATTCTAGTTTTTTGGCCGTACAACGCAAAAAATGAGGAACGGTTATGGAGGAGCAGTGATTATGGTTCCTTAGATTGTATTCTATTGCCCGAAAAAATTTTAGGCGATCCGGGTCCGAGTGGGTCGGGCCCACTCGGAAGGCGTGGGTTATTGCACATGAAAATATGAGAATTGGGCGAAATTCAAGTTTTTTTGCCGTAAATCGAAAAATTACGAGGAAAGGTCATGGAGGGGCGGTGACTATTTTTCCTTATATCATTTTTGATGGCTCGAAAAATTTTTAGGCAATCTGGTTCGGGGGGGCCCGGGCCCACTCGAAAGGCGTGGACTATAGGACACGAAAATATGGGAATCGGGCAGAATTCTAGTTTTTTGGCCGTAAAACGCAAAACAACGAGGAGCAGTCATGACAAGGAGGTGATTATGGTTCCTTAGGTCGTATTGGATCGCCCAAAGAAATATTAGGCGATCCGGATCTGGGGTCCTGGGCCCTCGGAAGGCGTGGGCTATAGCACACGAAAATATGGGAATCAGAAGGAATTCTAGTTTTTTGGCCGTAAAACGCAAACAAATGAGGAGCAGTCATAACGGGGCAGTGACTATGGTTCCTTAGGTCGTATTTGATGGCCCGAAAAATTTTTAGGCGACCCGATTTTGGGGGGCTCGGTCCCACTCGGAAGGCGTGGACTATATCACACAAAAATATGGGAATCGGGCGGAATTCTAGTTTTTTGGTCGTAAAACACAAAAACACGAGGAGAAGTTATGATGCGGTGGTGACTATGGTTCCTTAGGTCGTATTTGATGGCCAAAAAAAAATTTAGGCGATCCAGTTTTGGGGGGCCTAGGCCCAAAAGGAAGGCGTGGACTATATCACGAGAAAATATGAGAATCGGGAGGAATAATTGTTTTTTGGATGTAAAATGCAAAACAATGAGGAGGAGTCATGACGGGGCGATATCTATGGTTCCTTAGGTCGTATTTGATGGCCTGGAAAAATTTGAGATGATCCGGGTCTGGGGGGCCCGGGCTCACTTGGAATGCGTGGGCTATAACACACGAAAATAATGAAATCGGGCAGAATTCTAGTTTTTTGGCCGTAAAATGCAAAACAAAATGAGGAGCAGTCATGACAGGGCGGTGACTATGGTTACTTAGGTCATATTTGATGGCCCGGAAAAATTTTAGGCGATCCGATTCAGGGGATCCCGGGCCCACTCAGAAGGCGTGGGCTATAGCACACGAAAATATGGGATTCGGGCGCAATTCTTGTTTTTTGGCTGTAAAACGCAAAAACAACGAGGAACGGTCATGGAGAGGTGGTGACTATGGTTCTTTAATTCGTATTTGATGGCCCGAAATAATTTTAGGCTATCCGTATCCGGGGGGCCCCGGCCCACTCGGAAGGCGTGGGCTATAGCATACGAAAATATGGGAATCGGGCGGAATTGTAGTTTTTTAGCCTTAAAATGCAAAAAATAAGGGACGATCATGGCGGGGCGGTGACTATGGTTGCTTAGGTTGTATTTTATGGCCCAGAAAAATTTTAGGCGATCCGGGTCTAGGGTGCCCGGGTCCACTCGAAAAGCGTCGGCTAAAGCACACGGAAATATGGGAATCAGGAAGAATTCTAGTTTTTTGGCCGGAAAATGCAAAAACCAAAAAACGGTTATGGTATAGCAGTGATTATGGTTCCTTAGATTGTATTCTATGGCCCGAATAAATTTTAGGCGATCCGGGTCCAGGGGGGCCAGGCCCACTCGGAAGGCGTGGGTTATAGCACACGAAAATATGTTAATTTGGCAAAAATCTAGTTTTTTTGCAGTAAAACGAAAAAGTACGAGGAAAGGTCATGTGGGGGCGGTGACTATGTTTCCTAAGATCGTTTTTGATGGCCCGAAAAAATTATAGGCGATCTAGTCCGGGGGGGCTATAGCACACGAAAATATGGGAATCGGGCGGAATTCTAGTATTTTGGCCGCAAAACGCAAAAACACCGAGGAGCAGTCATGACGAGGAGGTGACTATAGTACCTTAGGTCGTATTGGATAGCCCGAAAAAATTTTAGGCGATCCGGATATGGGGGCCTGGACCCACTCGAAAGGTGTGGGCTATAGCACACGAAAATATGGGAATTAGAAGTAATTCTAGTTTTTTGGTCGTAAAATACAAAAGCATGAGGAGCAGTCATGACGGGGCGGTGACTATGGTTCCTTAGGTCGTATTTGATGCCCCGGGCCCACTCGAAAGGCGTGGACTATATCTCACGAAAATATGGAAATCGGGCGGAATTCTAGTTTTTTGGTCGTAAAATACAAAAACACGAGGAGAAGTTAAGATGCGGCGGTGACTATGGTTCCTTATGTCGTATTTGATGGCCAGAAAAAATTTTCGGCGATCCGGTTCTGGGGGGCCTAGGCCCACTCGGAAGGCGTGGACTATATCACTTGAAAATATGAGAATCGGGAGGAATACTAGTTTTTTGGACGTAAAAAGCAAAAAAATGAGTAGGAGTCATGATGGGGCAGTGACTATGGTTCCTTAGGTCGTATTTGATGGACTGAAAAAATTTGAGGTGATCCGGGTCTGGGGGGCCCGGGTACACTCGGAATGCGTGGGCTATAACTCACGAAAATAATGGAATCGGGCAGAATTCTAGTTTTTTGGCCGTAAAATGCAAAAATAAATGAGGAGCAATCATGACAGGGCGGTGACTATGGTTACGTAGGTCATATTTGATGGCCCGGAAAAATTTTAGGAGATCCGGTTAGGGGGTCCCGGGCCCACTCGGAAGGCGAGGGCTATAGCACACGAAAATATAGGATTAGGGCGCAATTCTAGTTTTTTGGTCGTAAAACGCAAAAACAACGAGGAACAATCATGGCTAAGTGGTGACTATGGTTCTTTAGGTCGTATTTGATGGCCCAAAAAATTTTTAGGCTATCCGAGTCCGGGGGGCCCGGCCCACTCGGAAGGCATGGGCTATAGCATACGAAAATATGGGAATCGGGCGGAATTGTAGATTTTTGGCCTTAAAATGCAAAAAATAAGGAACGATCATGGCGGAGCGGTGACTATGGTTCCTTAGGTCGTATGTTATTGCCCGAAAATATTTTAGGCGATCCGGGTCTGGGGAGCCCGGGTCCACTCGAACGGTGTCAGCTAAAGCACACGGAAATATGGGAATCGGGCAGAATTCTAGTTTTTTCGCCGTAAAATGCAAAAACCGAGGAACGGTTATGGCGGAGCGGTGATTATGCTTCCTTAGATCGTATTCTATGGCCCAAAAAAATTTTAGGCGATCCGGGTCCGGGGGGCCGATCCCACTCGGAAGCCGTGGGTTATAGCACATGCAAATATGGGAATTGGGCGAAATTCTAGTTTTTTTGCCGTAAAAAAAAATTACGAGGAAAAGTCATGGAGGGGCGGTGACTATTTTTCCTTAGATCATTTTTGATGGCCCGAAAAATTTTTAGGCGATCTGGTTCGGGGGACCCGGGCCCACTGGGAAGGCGTGGACTATAGCACACGAAAATATGGGAATCAGGCGGAATTCTAGTATTTTGGCCGTAAAATGCAAAACAACGAGGGGCAGTCATGACGAGGAGGTGACTATGGTACCTTAGGTCGTATTGGATAGCACGAAAAAATTTTAGGCGATCCGGATATGGGGGCCTGGGCCCACTCGGAAGGCGTGGGCTATAGCACACGAAAATATGGGAATCAGAGGGAATTCTAGTTTTTTTGCCGTAAAACGCAAACAAATGAGGAGCAGTCATAACGGGGAGGTGACTATGGTTCCTTAGGTCGTATTTGATGGCCCGGAAAATTTTTAGGCGATCCGATTCTGGGGGGCCCGGGCCCACTCGGAAGGAGTGGACTATATCACACGAAAATATGGGAATCGGGCGGAATTCTAGTTTTTTGGTCATAAAATACAAAAACAAGAGGAGAAGTTATGATGCGGCGGTGACTATGGTTCATTAGGTCGTATTTGATGGCCAGAAAATATTTTAGGCGATCCGATTCTGGGGGACCTAGGCCCACTCGGAAGGCGTGGACTATATCACATGAAAATATGAGAATCGGGAGGAATACTAGTTTTTTGGACGTAAAATGCAAAACAAATAAGGAGGAGTCATGACGGGGCGGTGACTATGGTTCCTTAGGTCGTATTTGATGGCGTAGAAAAATTTGAGGTTATCCGGGTCTTAGGGGCCCGGGCTCACTCGGAATACGTGGGCTATAACACACGAAAATAATGGAATCGGGCAGAATTCTAGTTTTTTGGCCATAAAATGCAAAAACAAACGAGGAGCAGTCATGACAGGGCGGTGACTATGGTTACTTAGGTCATATTTGATGGCCCAGAAAATTTTTAGGCGATCTGGTTCAGGGGGTCCTGGGCCTACTCTGAAGGCATGGGCTATAGCACACGAAAATATGGGATTCGGGCGCAATTCTAGTTTTTTGGTCGTAAAACGCAAAACTAACGAGGAACAATCATGGCGAGGTGGTGACTATGGTTCTTTAGGTCGTATTTGATGGCCCGAAAAATTTTTAGGCTATCCGAGTCCGGGGGCCCGGCCCACTCGGAAGGCGTGGGCTATAGCATACGAAAATATGGGAATCGGGCGGAATTGTAGATTTTTGGCCTTAAAATGCAAAAAATAAGGAACGATCATGGCGGGGCGGTGACTATGGTTCCTTAGGTCGTATTTTACGGCCCAAAAATATTTTAGGCGATCCGGGTCTGGGGAGCCCAGGTCCACTCGGAAGGTGTCGGCTATAGCACACGGAAATATGGGAATCGGGCAGAATTCTAGTTTTTTCGCCGTAAAATGCAAAAACCGAGGAACGGTTATGGCGGAGCGGTGATTATGGTTCCTTAGATCGTATTCTATGGCCCAAAAATCTTTTAGGCGATCCGGGTTCGGGGTGCCGGTCCCACTCGGAAGCCGTGGGTTATAGCACACGCAAATATGGGAATTGGGCGAAATTCTAGTTTTTTTTGCCGTAAAACAAAAAATTACGAGGAAAGGTCAAGGAGGGGCGGTGACTATTTTTCCTTAGATCGTTTTTGATGGCCCGAAAATTTTTTAGGCGATCTGGTTCGAGAGGGCCCGGGACCACTGAGAAGGCGTGGACTATAGCACACGAAAATATTGGAATCAGGCGAAATTCTAGTATTTTGGCCGTAAAACGCAAAACAACGAGGGGCATTCATGACGAGGAGGTGACTATGGTGCCTTAGGTCGTATTGGATAGCCCGAAAATTTTTTAGGCGATCCGGATATGGGGGCCTGGGCCCACTCGCAAGGCGTGGGCTATAGCACACGAAAATATGGGAATCAGAAGGAATTCTAGTTTTTTGTCCGTAAAACTCTTCAAATGAGGTGCAGTCATGACGGGGCGGTGACTATGGTTCCTTAGGTTGTATTTGATGGCCCGGATAATTTTTAGGCGATCTGATTCTGGAGGGCCCGGGCCCACTCGAAAGGCGTGGACTATATCACACGAAAATATGGGAATCGGGCGGAATTCTAGTTTTTTCGTCGTAAAATACAAAAACACGAGGAGAAGTTATGACGCGGCAGTGACTATGGTTCCTTAGGTCGTATTTGATGGCCAGAAAAAATTTTAGGCGATCCGGTTCTGGGGGGCCTAGGCCCACTCGGAAGGCGTGGACAATATCACATGAAAATATGATAATCGGGAGGAATACTAGTTTTTTGGACGTAAAATGCAAAAACATGAGGAGGAGTCATGACGGGGCGATGACTATGGTTCCTTAGGTCGTATTTGGTGTCCTGGAAAAATTTGAGGTGATCCAGGTCTGGGGGGGCCCGGGCTCACTCGGAATGCTTGGGCTATAACACACGAAAATAATGGAATCGGGCAGAATTCTAGTTTTTTGGCCGTAAAATGCAAAAACAAGCGAGGAGCAGTCTTGACAGGGCGGTGACTATGGTTACTTAGGTCATATTTGATGGCCCGGAAAAATTTTAGGCGATCCGGTTCAGGGGGTCCCAGGCCCACTCGGAAGGCGTGGGATATAGCACACGAAAATATGGGATTCGGGCGCAATTCTAGTTTTTTGGTCGTAAAACGCAAAAACAACGAGGAACAATCATGGCGAGGTGGTGACTATGGTTCTTTAGGTTGTATTTGATGGCCCGAAAAAATTTTAGGCTATCCGAGTCCGGGGGGCTCGGCCCACTCAGAAGGCGTGGGCTATAGCATACGAAAATATGGGAATCGGGCGGAATTGTAGATTTTTGGCCTTAAAATGCAAAAAATAAGGAACGATCATGGCGGGGCGGTGACTATGGTTCCTTAGGTCGTATTTTATGGCCCGAAAATATTTTAGGCGATCCGCGTCTGGGGAGCCCGGGTCCACTCGGAAGGTGTCGGCTAAAGCACACGGAAATATGGGAATCGGGCAGAATTCTAGTTTTTTCGCCGTAAAATGCAAAAACCGAGGAACGGTTATGGCGGAGCGGTGATTATGGTTCCTTAGATCGTATTCTATGGTTCGAAAAATTAGGCGATCAAGGTCCGTGGGGCCGGTCCCACTCGGAAGGCGTGGGTTATAGCATATGCAAATATGGGAATTGGGCGAAATTCTAGTTTTTTTACCGTAAAACGAAATATTACGTGGAAAAGTCATGGAGGGGTGGTGACTATTTTTCCTTAGATCATTTTTTATGGCCCGAAAACTTTTTAGGCGATCTGGTTCGGGGGGTTTTGGGCCCACTAGGAAGGCGTGGACTATAGCACACGAAAATATGAGAATCGGGCGGAATTCTAGTATTTTGGCCGTAAAACGCAAAACAACGAGGAGCAGTCATGACAAGGAGGTGACTATGGTACCTTAGGTCGTATTGGATAGCCCAAAAAAATTTTAGGCGATCCGAATATGGGGGCCTGGTCCCACTCGGAAGGCGTGGGCTATAGCACACGAAAATATGGGAATCAAAAGGAATTCAAGTTTTTTGGCCGTAAATCGCAAACAAATGAGGAGCAGTCATAACGGGGCGGTGACTATGGTTCCTTAGGTCGTATTTGATGGCCCGGAAAATTTTTAGGCGATCCGATTCTGGGGGGCCCGGGCCCACTCGGAAGGCGTGGACTATATCACACGAAAATATGGGAATCGGGTCCACTCAGAAGGTGTCGGCTAAAGCACACGAAAATATCAGAATCGGGCAGAATTCTAGTTTTTTCGCCGTAAAAAGCAAAAACCGAGGAACAATTATGGCGTAGCGGTGTGGAAACTAGAATCAACCGAATACAACTTTCATGTTTTGTAATTATTCCGATTCCTTATGCATTGCGAGATATAATCTCCCAAAGTTGGCAGCATGCATCAGAATTTCTGGCGAAACTGCTCTACCAGCCTTCTTTCAATCCATCATAACTTTCTGTACAAATGTCTAAATAATTCATAGTTTAACTTTCTGGAACCTATAATCCAACGACTACAACTTTCATGTTTTGTACATTTTCTGATTCCTTATGCATTGCGAGATATAAGCTTCCAAACTTGGCTCCACGCACGGAATTTCTGCAACAGAAATTTCTGCAAACAGAAATTTCCAGCACTTTGTCCGAAATCCATTCCGTTTACCTTCCGAAATCCACCCGAGACCCTCGGGACCTTAACCAATTATTACAACATGTCCCAAAATACCATACGAACTTAGTCGAGGCTTCAAACTACATAAAACAACATCAAAACGACGAATCGCACCTCAAATCAAAATCAATGAACTTTGAACTTTCAAATTCTATATCTTGTGTCGAAACACATCAAATCAATTCAGAATGACTTCAAATTTTGCACACAAGTCATAAATGACAAAACTGAGCTATGAAAATTTTCAGAATCGGATTTTGAGCCCGATATCAAAAAATCAACCTCTCGGTCAAACTTCCCAAAAATTCAACTTTCGACATTTCAAGCCTAATTCTACTACGGACTTCCAAATAAAATTCCGATCACGCTCCTAAGTCCAAAATCACCATACGGAGCTGTTGGAATCATCAAAATTCTATTCCGGGTCCGCTTGCACATAATTTGACATCCAGTCACTATTTGAACTTAAACTTTTAATTTTTCATTAAAATTCCATATCTCGGGCTAGGAACCTCGGAATTTGATTCCGGGCATACGCCTAAGTCCCAAATCACGATACGAACCTACAAAATTATCAAAATACTGATCCGAGTCTGTTTGCTCAAAATGTTGACCAAAGTCAACTTAGTTGAGTTTTAAAGCTCTAATTCACATTTTAATTCATTTTTCACCTTAAATTTTCCGCAAATGTTTTACGGACTGCACACGCAAGTCGAGTAATGATAAATAGTGCTTTTTGAGGTCTTAGAACACAGAATTAATTATTGAATTTAAAGATGACATTTTGGGTCATCACATTCTCCACCTCTAAAACAAACGTTCGTCCTCGAACGGAGTTAGAAAAAGTACGTGAGCTTGTGAATAAGTGTGGATAACGGCTACGTATATCATGCTCGGTCTCCCAAGTCGCCTCCTCGACCGGATGACCCCTCCACTGAACCTTCACGGAAGCAATATTCTTTGACCTCAGCTTTCGAACCTGCCTATCTAAAATAGCCACTGGTTCCTCAATATAGATAGATCCTTGTCCAACTGAACCGAACTGAAGTCTAACACATGAGACGAATCCCCGTGATATTTTCGAAGCATAGAAACATGGAATACCGGATGAACTGCAGAGAGACTAGGTGGTAGCGCAAGTCTGTAAGCCACCTCTCTAACTCTTTCAAGAATCTCTAAAGGCCCAATATACCTAGGGCTCAAATTGCCCTTCTTCCCGAACCTCATCACACCCTTCATAGGCAAAACCCGGAGCAATACCCGCTCATCAACCATGAATGCAACATCACGAACCTTCCGATTTGCATAACTCTTCTATCTAGATTGGGATGTACGAAGTCAATCCTGAATCAAGTCTGTACCCAATAGCCTAGCCTCGCCCGGTTCGAACCAACCCACTGGGGACTGGCACCACCTACCATATAAGGCCTCATACGGAGCCATCTGGATGCTTGACTGGTAACTGTTGTTGTAAGCAAACTCCGCAAGTGGTAAGAACTGATCCCAAGCACCCCTAAAATCTATCACACACGCACGAAGCATATCCTCCAGTAGCTGAATAGTGCGTTCGGACTGCCCGTCCATCTGAGGGTGAAATGTTGTACTCAACTCTACCCGGGTACCCAACTCATGCTGTACTGCCCTCCAAAACCGTGAGGTAAACTGTGTACCCCGGTCAGAGATGATAGATATTGGTACACCGTGAAGTCTGACAATCTTGCGAATATATACCTGAGCCAGCTGCTCTGAAGAGTAAGTAGTAATCACAGGAATGAAATGAGCTGATTTGGTCAGCCTATCCACAATCACCCAAACTGCGTCCAACTTCCGCTAAGTCCGTGGGAGCCCAACAACGAAATCCATAGTGATCCTCTCCCATTTCCATTCTGGAATCACTAACTTCTGAAGCAATCCACTAGGTCGTTGATGCTCATATCTCACTTGTTGACAATTTAGACACCGAGCTACATACTCCACTATGTCTTTCTTCATCTTCCTCTACCAATAATATTGCCTCAAGTCCTGCTACATCTTCGTAGCACCCGGATGTATGGAGTACCGCGAATTATCAGCCTCCTGGAGAATCAATTCACGAAAACCATCTACATTAGGCACACATAGCCTACCCTGCATCCGTAATACATCTTCATCTCCAATAGTGACTTCCTTGGTATCGCCGTGCTGAACTGTGTCCTTAAGGACAAGCAGATGGGGGTCATCATACTGACATTCCCTGATACGATCATAAAGTGAAGACTGGAAAACCACGCAAGCCAAAATCCGACTCGGCTCAGAAATATCCAATCTAACAAACTGGTTGGCCAAGGCCTGAACATCCATGGCTAAAGGCCTCTCTACTACCGGCAAATATGTTAAGCTACCCAAACTCTCCGCCTTACAACTCAAGGCATCGGCCACCACATTGGCCTTCCCCGGATGATAGAGAATGGTGATATCATAATCCTTAAGCAACTCTAACCATCTCCGCTGCCGCAAATTAAGATCCTTCTATTTAAACAGATGCTGTAGACTCCGGTGATCAGTGTAGATTTCACAATGGACACCGTACAAATAATGCCGCCAAATTTTTAAGGCATGAACAATAGCTGCTAACTCCAGGTCATGTACAGGATAATTCTTTTCATGCACCTTTAACTATCTGGACGCGTAAGCAATCACCCTACCGTCTCGCATCAACACTGCACCGAGACCAATACGTGACGCGTCACAATACACAGTATAAGATCCTGTACCTATAGGTAATACCAATACTGGGGTTGTAGTCAAAGCTGTCTTGAGCTTTTGGAAGCTTTCCTCACATTCCTCGGTCCATCTGAATGGAGCACCCTTCTGGGTCAATCTGGTCTTAATAGTTGTTCATAATCAGTTACCGAATCATCAATTAACTTCATGTTAACGAAAATCTTATTTCAAACTTTCACAATACTGATAACGAGACACGAGGCATGAAGACCTCAAACTTATTTACCCAAATTAACGAGTCACATTTAACGCCACCTAGGCGGGCACCTACCTCGTAGGTTAAAAATTAATAATTACCACATGAATTTGACAACTATGCACAGAGAATTTCATATAAGAATTTTCAAATAAGCCTAACAGGCATGACTCCCTATTAGTACTATAGTACAAATTTAATTTCACAAGGGAGAACTTAAACACAAGAATTTTCCTCACAAGGATCTCGTCCTTATATAACTTCCACCGCAGCTCGTAGCCCGGTTTAAACATATCAATTTATATAAAAATGTGAGGATCTCGTCCTCAGTTCTGAATCACAAGTAATATGCACATCGTGCCAATTGCAAATTTCTATTTTCTCCTTTTAAATAATTTTGGTTACACCAAATCACAACACATAATGAACCCCACACCGGTAGGGCATATAATTCATAATTTGCAATTAATTATTCCGAATTTACATCAAAATTTACCGAAATGAGTAACAAAAAGCCACATTTAGCCTCACAGCTCTTATTAGTGACCAACACGAAATGATAGGCGTAGTTATCTCCATAAAATCTCCCAACAGGGGTAAACACATAAGTAAATTATAGAATTATGAAGCTCACTCATAATTGGAGCACAATAGGAAGACTCATTTCGATATTGAGAACCGAATCAACTTAAGGAAATTATTCCTTTATATTAAATCGAGGTCGTACCTGTAACAACACCATCTGATGTAGCGACCTCCGCCATACCGTAAAATAAATATATCAACGGCTGGGTCTCCACCTCTAGGACGCCTTTTACCCGTATGTCCTCCACCCTTAACTGGTCGTGTGGGTGGTGTAGTAACTGCAATAGGGCACGTAGCCTGAGTGCTTTGATGAAATATGCCTCTCCCAAGTTTGAAATATTTTTCTCATGATGTGCCTAGTATCACCGTATTCATAACAACCCTTTTGCGGGTTAGGCTGCTCATATTGAGTCTGTGCAGATAACTGGAATAACCATTGTAGGAACTCATGTCGGTTGTGCATTAAAAGAACTTACTAGAGCACCCCGAGTAATTCGATGTGCGGAATGGGCTGGCCGACTGCCCGAGCCCCCGCCATAATGATTTATACTTGCAGAGTAGAATCCACTGAATCCCCCAGAACCTCGAGACGTCTTGGTCTCCTTAGTTTCCTTTTTCCTTACCCCGAACACGTTCTAATATTTTGGCAATTTGTACAACTAGCATAAATGAAGTATCAGCTTATAACTCCCGAGTTGTACAAAATTTTACGATTATAATTAAGTCCTTTAATGAGTCTGTGGACTCACCCTTTGGCTGTAGGAAGCAAAGTAGGAGTATGACGGGCTAACTTATTAAACTTGATGGCATATTCTGACATTGTCAATGGTGACATGACGCAACCGTTCAAAGCTTATGCACCACGCATTACGGAGAGTCCGGGAAACAAACTCTTTCAAAAGTGTTTCTGAGAACTAAGCCAAGTGGGCGGTGTTGCATTGGCTGGCCTGCCCTCTTCATAGGCGTACCACGAACACCGGTGGTGAATTATCTCTCCCAAGGCAAATTTCTTCTTTTGTTATGCTGACTTAACATTGTTGAGCTGACCCATTTCTTAACATACTCTTTGACTCTTCTTTGGGGTAAACCTTACCCTTATTTATACACAATGATCACAAAAGTAGAGCTCCATACAGACAAATCTTGGCACGAATCATATAATCCATAATCTCGTCAACAACTATACTTACTCCGAAGCACTCCAAAATCCGTAACAGTGACGTCCACGCTGAGTAGACCTTCTACAAATTTAGAGTTGTTTCTATAACTCATTTGCTATTGAAGTATAGGATTATTAAGGAGGCGGACATACCGCAAGTCCCAACCTTATCCTCTACAAAATTTTAGGTCTTAAACATGTGTAAATTTTAGGGAACCTTTCAGTACCACATATATACATTTCAGGCCAAAACTGATATAATACATGACCCCGCAATCCACCCATTGGTAGTGGACGGAGTGAAGTCATAGGCCACAATAATAACCTTCACAACTCGTATAAATCAACCAGATGCCAATGTCAGTTGCACCCTGCACATGATTCACTAGGTGATCTCTCAATACGCCCACATCTTCAGTCGGAACCACACGTTAAGGCAATGTTTGAGCATCTCTGGCTCCCTCGTAGTCCATTTGCGGCATCACGAATCGTCGACGCACAACTGATATTGAGTGCGCAATGTCATACACGAGTGGATACAAAGGAATATAAGATATACGTTTCAAGCTAAATCAATGCCGCACGATAAGGAGTCAAAGAAGTGAATATTTCCTAACAGTTTCATAGCCTCTCGAAGATAAGTACAGACGTCTCCGTACCGATCTGCAAGACTCTACTAAACTTGCTTGTGACTCATGACACCTATGAACCTAGTGCTCTGATACCAACTTGTCACGACCCCAAATTCCCTCCGTAGGATGTCGTGATGGCACCTAGTCTCTAAGACTAGGTAAGCCTATCAATGCGGAATAATAATAAATATCTGAAATAAATAAACTACAATTCAAACAATTTCAACTCCCAAAACCCGGTAGAAATAAGTCACAAGCTTCTAAGAATTTATTCTCAATGTCTCTATATGTCAAGGTCTAGATAAAATATAAGGAAACGACATAAAATGATAGAAGGGGACTCCGGAGTCTGCGGACGCTGGCAGATATACCTCGAAGTCTCCGTGCGCAGGTAACTCAATGACGTCTAGGCTGGTAAAATGTACCTGGATCTACACAAAAAGATGTGCAGAAGCGTAGTATGAGTACACCACAGCAGTACCCAGTAAGTGCCAAGCCTAACCTCGGTAGAGTAGTGACGAGGTCAGGTGAGGCCCTACTGGAATATAATAATGGCATGGTAAAATGTTTATCAATGTAGTAAAATAAAATGACATTGAAAATGAATCAAATAGTACGTCACATTTAATGACACCAAATAATTGCAAATAATATCTCGTGGAAATCAAAACAGAATTTCCTTCAACTTTATGAAAATCACAATAATAATCAAAGGCAACTACAGCCATAAATCAATATCAACAAGGGCACTCCCGAGGTACCGCCTCGTAGTCCCAAATCATAAATAAATTCACAATATCTCATTTCCTTATATCACCGCGGGAGCCTTCACAATTTATTTAAAGAAAATATTTTTCCCGAAATAGCATCCCGTGTTTTAGCCACCCTTATCACACCGCATGAATTCTAAGTAGTTCCCCTACTAGCCACGCGTATCAAGCCACCCTTATCTCACCGCATGCGTTTCAACACCCAGACCTTATACCACCGTATGCGTATCAATATCACAATATATCACAATTTATACCTCAAGTGCTCAAATAATTTAACTTGCCAAAATAATTCAACAACAATATTTTTCCACAATAAAGAGCTCACGGCTCATGCCAAAATAAATCATCAATAATAGTTTGCCACAATAAAGAGCTCACGGTTCATGCCAAAATAAATCATCAATAATAGTTTTTCACAATAAAGAGCTCACAGCTCATGTCAAAATAATTCATCAATAATATTCTTCCACAATAAAGAGCTCACGGCTCCCTCACAATGAGTATAAAAATATTCAGGAGTAAATAATTTAGGAAAATAATATTTCAATGTCTTTACTACGTTGCTTCAATATCAAGTTTAAAAATGTCAAATACTTCATATTAATAATATTTAATTTAAAGAAAATCAACCTTCAAATAATGCACAGAATAAAAGAAACCAAGTTTTAACTAAACAGGTAAAACAATTAGTAAGAAAAGATCAAACAAATTTGAAGTATATATCTCACATCAATGATGAAGAATATAACAAGATAAAATAATTTAATAAATGTGCAACAGTGATCTACACAATTTAAAAATATAATCTTTTGCAAATTAACCCGTGTACACACTCGTCACCTCGTGCACACGACTTTCAACACATTTCAATAATCACATCAATACCAATTCTAGGGGAAATTTCCCCCACACAAGGTTAGACAAGTCACTTACCTCGACTTGCTCCAATTTAACCAAGTATTATGCTTTTTCCTCGAATTTCCGACTCCGATCGACTCGTATCTAGTCATAATTAATTCGATACAGTCAACAAAAATTATAGTAATCAATTTCATAAGAAAATATTACACTTTCGGTAAAATCCGAAATTAGCTCAAAATTTGCCCGTGGGACCCACATCTCGGAATCCGGCGAAACTTATAAAATTCGACAACCCATTCAATTACGAGTCCACCCATACCAATTTTACCAAAATCCGATAACAACTCAACCTCCAAATCTTAAATTTTCGTTTTTGGAAGATTTTGCAAAAATCTTGATTTTTCTTCCATAAATTCACGGATTCATGATGTAAATGAGTATGGAATCATGAAATATAATCAATATAGGATAAGGAACACTTACCCCAATATTTTCCCGTGAAAATCGCCCAAAAATCGCCCAAAAACCGTGCTCCAAAAATCCAAAACGAAATGAATGAAATGAGCATTTTTGGTCCTTAAGTTTCTGCCAATCCGTCACTAAAAGTCCATTTTTCGTCACTAAAAGTCTACCAGAAACAGCTCTACCAGTCTTACTTCAATTGATCATAACTTTATGTATAAATGTCCAAATGATAAATGGTTTAACTTTATGGAAACTAGAATCCACCGACTACAACTTTCATGTTTTGTAATTATTCCGATTCCTTATGCATTGCGAGATATAATCTCCCAAAGTTGGCTGCATGCATCAGAATTTCTGGCGAAATTTCTGGCGAAACTGCTCTACCAGCCTTCTTTCAATCCATCATAACTTTCTGTACAAATGTCTAAATAATTCATAGTTTAACTTTCTGGAACCTATAATCCAATGACTACAACTTTCATGTTTTGTACATTTTCTGATTCCTTATGCATTGCGAGATATAAGCTTCCAAACTTGGCTCCACGCACGGAATTTCTGCAACAGAAATTTCTGCAAACAGAAATTTCCAGCACTTTGTCCGAAATCCATTCCGTTTACCTTCCGAAATTCACCCGAGACCCTCGGGACCTTAATCAATTATTACAACATGTCCCAAAATACCATACGAACTTAGTCGAGGCTTCAAACTACATCAAAACGACGAATCGCACTTCAAATCAAAATCAATGAACTTTGAACTTTCAAATTCTATATCTTGTGTCGAAACACATCAAATCAATTCGGAATGACTTCAAATTTTGCACACAAGTCATAAATGGCAAAACTGAGCTATAAAAATTTTCAGAATCGGATTTTGACCCCGATATCAAAAAGTCAACCTCTCGGTCAAACTTCCCAAAAATTCAACTTTCGGCATTTCAAGCCTAATTCTACTACTGACTTCCAAATAAAATTCCGATCACGCTCCTAAGTCCAAAATCACCATACGGAGCTGTTGGAATCATCCAAATTCTATTCCGGGCCGTTTGCACATAATTTGACATCCGGTCACTATTTGAACTTAAACTTTTAATTTTTCATTAAAATTCCATATCTTGGGCTAGGAACCTCGGAATTTGATTCCGGGCATACGCCTCAGTCCCAAATCACGATACGAACCTATCAAAATTATCAAAACACTGATCCGAGTCTGTTTGCTCAAAATGTTGACCAAAGTCAACTCAGTTGAGTTTTAAAGCTCTAATTCACATTTTAATTCATTTTTCACCTTAAACTTTCCGCAAAAATTTTACGGACTGCACACGCAAGTCGAGTAATGATAAATAGTGCTTTTCGAGGTCTTAGAACACAGAATTAATTATTAAATTTAAAGATGACATTTTGGGTCATCACAACTATAGATCAAATTATAGTAATATTATATACTTTTGTCAATGACCTATTACCTATTAAATGATAATATGGATAGGTATTGATCACTAATGTACTATAATTAGTATACCAATTATCCGTAACAATTAATAGTAAATACTAATATTAGTATTAATGTGTATAAATATTATGTATAATAATATGTAACAATATGATTAGGTATAATATTAGTAATAGGTCACATTATATCATTACTAATATTATTATAATTATCTATTAATTATTAGTTTGATAGATATTATATCATAATATGTCTACAAATATTGTAATTGGTATATCCTATAGTAATTACCTATATATTATGAATTGATAATTACCTATCAATATTATATGTATTATATTATATTCGTGTATACATATAGCATATTTACCTATATTAATCATGGTATAACATATTTACTAATTATTACTCATCAAGGGTATATATAATGAATACTAACTCATATGTGATTTTATAATGTCGTAACAAGGTAATGATTATTGACTAGTTAATACCATCTTTCATTATAGTTAAAATCATATTAATTACCATTATCTTAGATAGTTATGCTTATATAACTATCTGTTAGTAATCTTTTAATAGTTACCTATATTAATTATTTAACAGGTAAATATGCTATATTAATTGGTCCATAAATATTGATAATATAGTCAATAGGTGATAAATATACCCAGTTAATATTGTATAGGCCCAAGTATATATGATATACTTATATTATCATATTATAAACCAATATATGAATGCTATAGATAGGTATATATATATATATGATTAAATTATAGACCACTATATTAATCATACATAATATATATAATCTATCATGAATGGTGATGATACTTCAATTATACCATATCATTATTATAAATATATGATACTCAAATTATATACGTATTTGAGTAATTATGGTGACTATGATATAAAGAATTAATGGTTAGGAATAGTTATGAATAAATATATGTCAAGTATATTGATTATACTAAATGTATCTTAGTATTAATAATTACTAATATATAAATTTTATTCTAGATTTGTAATTGGCTAATACAATTATAGAATAACCATATAACATTATTATAATATTACTTACTATATTTAATTATCCGTATATAAAATTATTAGGTATTGACTTATACATATAATCATTACATTAAGTATAATACTATGGTTGACATAATGATACTAAATATTGCTATCAATATAAGCTCTTGAATACAATATCATAATAAACTATCTGAATAGGTTAATATCACAAGTGAGGTAATGATTGTGTAAATAGGTTATACATATGCAATTATAATATTGGGTATGATACGTTGGTAAACTTATAATTAATGGTATAGTCACTACAAATACCAAATAACCTAAGTAATTATCACTCTTAGTATTGTTAAATGTATACGAATTATAAACATTACTAAAGATATAACTATATCTATCCGGGTGATAGTTAGCCGGATAGATATATAATTATCAATATTTATATTATCATATAATATGATATCTACATATAATATTGATAGGTAATTATCAATTCATTATATAACTAGTATGGTGAATAATATTATACTATAACCTTATTAAATAACTATTACATTATATTGGTTTAGGTAGATAATTATATCATAATTGATATTAACACTTATAAGGTAATAATTATTAAGTATCATGAATAATTATAATTATATCTAATTAGTTGACTGATATATTAGATTATTATATCATATATAATAGGTACTCATAAACACAATAATATAGTTATGATTATGTATAATATTGTATAATTTATAATGTACCAGTATAATACCAAGTATAATATGTAGGTACCTTAAGGTTTACATATTATATCTTAAGGTGTCAAATAATCACATATTATAATATGTAAACCATATAATAAAATATGATAACCCATAATAAAGTACAATATGTGGATATATTTATATATTGTATTTCGTATAGCAATTATTATACTATATTCAATTGTATACGTATATTGTATCATGATTTCTATACAACATACTATAGATATTAATAGTGATGTGCTATTATCCATATAACTATAGTTAATTTATTATACTCTTATGTCAAACAACATATGCATAATATATATGTTATATGCATATATATCGAGGTGTGATATATCCCTATATCATCAATATAATCAAGTCACATATAGATTAATATGTATATCCTATAAATGATTATTCCAATTATGAATTATCTATATAATATTTCATATGGTATGGATACCATAATTATAATCATATTCATATAATTATTGTAATAATAATTAATATTATGTAACCATATATCTACGATACAGTTATTAACACATATGTCACCCAAAATTAATATTAAGTATGATATGGTATACTGTGTATATCATATTATAAGTTATTATAATAGTATACTGATTTGGTTATTATTATATATTCTCAAGCATTATAAATAGATTAACCATTATTAATTAATACTCATTTCATATAATAACTTAACAATTGATAACTATAGGTAATGTTATCAGATATAATTATTGTTATTAATACTATGATTGATAACTTCTGAACACCTATTAGTAATATGAAAATTACATATCTAATTTGTAATGAATATGAGATAATTATTATGGTCAATATATACACTATGAAAATATTATAATAATAGTTATATCTATATATGTACCGATATATATTAATAATAGACTATGAATTATTAGGTAATTAATAAGATATCATAGTGAATTATAATATAATATTTAATAGATTAATTAAATTGGGTATTATAACCCATAATATCTATTTTTACTATATGTATCATAATTAACTAATATACCTATACTTATATTAATATATCAATATACCATAGTTTATATTAATATGTAATACTATACCGTATATACAACTATAATATGTAATTGATATGTATATCATACTAATATCAATAATGCTATTAATCATAATTATAGCATTATATGAATCATTTAGGTATCTAACAAAATCATACTATATTATGATTAATATAAGTTCTAGATTATGATATCAATACATCATATAGGTACATAATTATATATTAGTGTAGATTTTGGATATTTACCATAATGTATTACCATATTAACAATATACTATTTATTATAACCATACCACTGTTATAACTATATGTTTATACATATTAATAAATATATCTATATATTCCGGTAATATACATCTCTATAATATTTAATTAACAATAGGTTAACCCAAGTTATATTAACTATATATATAGTTATTATAGATAATTAACACATATATAGTAATTAGAATATGTATGTTATCATAATTAAGATAATAAACTGAATTATGTATATATTAAGTACACTTATGGAAGTACATATATTGTTAATTATGAATTACATAATTATAAGTAATATTTAACATAATATAAGTTAACATAACTAATAATATTCACCTATTTATCCATGGTTATGGTATAATATTGATAATTACCTATATAAAATTAAATAATCACTAATTATATTATATCATACTATACTTTATATCATATACTTATGTTCTTACCTATATCATTATGATTACCATATACTATAATATAATATTTAACTTACATTATGTGATTATTATCTAGTAATTGTATATATTTAAATTATCTATTAAACATAAGTAAAACTAATATGCATGTTATAATAAATATGTACATAATAAATATGCCTATAATGTTTATGTACCCATATGATTTGATACTTAGATATTATATCATAATATATATACATATAGGTTCAATAACTAATTTACTATAAATATATAGTTATAAACTATATTAGTGATAACATAAGTAAGAATACATTACTTATGTTTAATAGATAATTTAACCCAAATTATAGTATTTAATGATATGATAATATATCATATGATTATTTAGTTAATTAGTTAATGATCATATAGGGTATGTTTATTATGAGTGATTATACTATAAAAGATTGTGTGATATAGTATATATCATTATGATATACATCATAATATATAACTAATTATAATCATAACATATAGGTATCATATAGTTACTCTATATGTTGTATAATGTTAAATATTGGTTATAATTATATATTATATTACCCATAGTATATTATGTTACCAATAGTAATATAACTTTAGTTATAACATAATTATATCATCTGAGTTATATATATACTATTATGATACGTTGGTAAACTTAAATTATGAATTTCCATATTATCAAATATAATATTATATTACATAATATCACTGTAATAGCTATTGTATATAGATACTAATATACTATAACTAAGTATCCTATATTATAACATATAATGATACATAACATGTTATTAATAGGTCACTAATACATTATGAATAGTTAATAGATATTACTATGGATAAATATATATCTTATTACATAGTTATAATTTATGGGTACCATAGATTATCTTCATAGGTTATAGTATGATGGTAGTTAATAAAGTTAGTTACATATTCTTATATTATACTAATTTATAGGTAATTAATGATAATAACATCATTGTGATTATTACATATATATGGTATACTAGTATAAATAGTGGTATGTAAACTATTATGATAATATATCAATTACCTCACTTGTATTGTATATTACCATACACATATACAAATAAGATAACAATATAGTCATTATATATTGGAATCGTACGGATCAATATTGAGATATATTACAAATATCAATAGTAATATCTATTGATATATTATATAATCACATATTAACGTATATACATATTACATAATATATCATGTAATATGTATTATAGTAATATAATAAACAATGAATTGATTATTAATACTATATAACTAATGTATATCATAATAGTTAAAATAGGTTAATTATAGGTATCAATGTTATAACTAAGGTAATAAATAACTATCAATAATTTAAATGGTTATTACATATAACATATGGTAACTATGATTATAACGTATACTATAATATGACCAATAGGTATATGTTTAATAATATGATTGATAACTTAAGTATTATCATATCATACATATAGGTATAATATGTAAATATACTAGACATGTTAATTAATAGTAGTTATCATATTATTAATATGTAATTATCAATAACCTATATGTTAACCTATTGGATATATTAGATTATTAGATAATCTAATATGCTATCATTGTATATACGTTAATAACTAGGTGCATTAAGTATGGTGAATATTATACTACATAATATATGTACCCATAATACCCGTATTCTCTTTACATATATTATAAGGTATGACATTATATTGGAATCTATTATATTAGGTCATTATAATAACTAATATACATTAATTCTTATAAGTATATATACTATTGGTTTCATATATGTTATGATTGATATAATAATATTTAAGATAGTTATTACTTATCATAAGAACTGTATACCATAAGATGATAATATTAACCTATATTACATATTAATTTAACTATATATCTTAATATATTATATAATTTATATAATAGGTAATATTTATAAATACCTGTATTGATAATTAATGTTAATATGCATATAGTTATTATCGTAAGTATCACATACCCAAAATCTATGTAGTATCAATTATGTATGGATATTATACATTATATATTATACATATATAAATTAACAAGTTTATGAATTATATATTATACATATATAAATTAACAAGTTTATGAATTATATAACCTATAATATGCATTCTATAATATTATCATAGTTAATTGTATTTATAGTAATGATACTATACTATACTATCATTGTATTTAATAGTTAATAGTATGATTAACTATTAATTATATTGTTAATAGTATATATGAAAATTGATACTAAAATTGATATTGTATGAATATACCATCATATATTAAGTGAATGTACGGATAATTTAATTGTAGAATTAGAGCTCTTAAAACCTATAATAGCATAGGTCTATGAAATATTGTAATATACCATACATTAATCCTCTAAGTCTATCACTACTAAGATAATAGAGATAAATATACCTCATAGTTAATTACCATATTATCTATCACAATATTTGGTATTTAATATAGTATTAAATACCAATATGATTATAGTATGAGGTATATATTCGTTAATATGTAAACCTCTCAATAGATATAATTATTATGGTTAAGTAATATACTATAGTGTAATAAGGTATCTATAATGATATTAATATAATTATTTAATGTAATCAACTCAGGTTAATATCTATATAATATATACTATAATGATATATATTTAATACTATAATTGAAATATATAGTATTATATTAACCTATAATTAACCTTCACCATTGGGTTATATGAGTTGATCATACTATGATAACTAAAATATCATAGATGATATTATTGTCTATAATTAGTAATTTATACATAGATAGTAATAACTCTAATATATTCATATAGGTATGATATTAGTAATGTAATACCTAACATGTAATACCTTATACATTGATAATATCTTATATATTATGATATGGTTACCATATACTCATTTATGATAAACATATTATAGTATACTAATTATCATAATTATTATGTTAATATGATATCATAATACTATATAGTTAATATATACTCACTATAGATTAATATATTACATATCATTATAAGTATATTATAATCATAAGAATATTTAATATATATTGTAATACATTTGTGATATTTTAAGTATATTTAGTGGTTATCATTGATATGATATTTATATACCAAATGTATAACTATTAGATATAGTTAACTATAGTATGGTGAATATATCAAATTAACCAAGTTATATAATTTACCCCAAAAGTTTAACAATATGAAAGATCCTTCAAACATTCATACTCGAGACTGTACGTTACATTAAAACGAAAATCAAGCACCCAGTGGCCATTCCTTTACATTTCAAGGGAACACTTCTCGTCATATTCAAATCGTCTTAATATAATATCACTATATACTCAATTAGTATATAGTAATTATACGTAGATTATGGTATACGTATATAGAGTATGATATGCATGATATGATACCAATACATGATAATAAACTGAGGATATATTAATATATTACCGATAATTACAATAATATAGGTTAATGTTATTATCTGAAATTATATTATAACTATATTATGTCATATATTATGACAATGTATAAATGTTATACATATGTAAATATTTATATAAATTACATAATATATAAATATAACTATATGTAAATAGATATATAATCTATATTATAAACTATGATATATAATATGTAATATTTAGTATAATAGATGTGGTAACTAAATATACTATTATAATAGATGGATAATAATTTGGTTTATATATGAATAGTACGGTTAATATCTACACATACTTATAATCTATAATTGAATTAGCATATTAGTTATATACTTAACTATATCTATAAATGATACTATCAATTTACACCATTATTACTTATAAATTAATAGTTTCATAATATATGTGAAACTAAGATAATAGTATAATCATAATATCACTAGCATTATTATAATTAACCTATATCTAATTTATACAATACCATTTAATATTTGATATACAATTGAAATTAGTGATCATATTAGTTATAACAATATTGATAATTAACATACCTTTAGTTACACCATTCTATGCCTAAGGTTATCATTATTATAATTAATTATTATGACCAATCACATAATCTATTATAAATTATACCAATATTAGTATATTTACGATTATGATACATAATTAATTACCGTATATAGTCCTATATCAAATCATCTTAATATAATATCACTATATACTCAATTAGTATATAGTAATTATACGTAGATTGTGGCATACGTATATAGAGTATGATATGATACTAATACATGATAATAAACTGAGGATACAATAATATATTACCTAATTATATTAAAATATGTTATACACTCGGTATACATATATATGATACTAAACCTAGTATAATCATTTAAATATCTACCTTATATGAACATTATATTGGTTTAGGTAGTTAATTACGTATACAAATAATGTACATTGTGGATATTAAAATATCTATAGTTATTTAATAATATATCATAACCTTATACAATTACTATAGTTATAAGTCTAATAGTGGTATGATATAAGTCAGTTAATATTATACATTACATATAACTAATTGATAAACTAACGGGTATTTACCAAATATAGTATATGATTTAAACTATAGGTTATATGATAGGTACTATACGTAGATATACACAATTAGTATACAATTTATAATAGTATATATGATACTGTATTATAGACTCTCCATAGTTATGGGTATGATTATATATACCTATAAAACTAATTATAATACTATGGTATAATGTGTATAGTAATATAATCATAATTTATTAATCCATATTAAATATTGTCTACTTACTAATATATATGTGATATACGATTGAAGGTTATTTATCAATTGGATATATAAACTATTGTAACCTTATCATGTATGATACATATATATGATAGTTAGACATTTCTATACTGATATGTTATTTAATTAAATAATTATATTATGTAATTCATGTTGTATAATGTAACACATATATAAATTCACATATAGATTATTTCAGTAAATATAACCATAGTTAACTATGATATATCATAAATTTGATATATCAGTCAACTATATAGTTAATCTTATATATGTATTAGTAATGAAGTATTATAACTAATATCACATAATTAGATACAATTAATTATGATTATGTAACCTATATTATAAACACATAACCTATTTAATTATAGTATACCAAATTATACTAACTATTCAATTGTATAATATCAATTCATTATAGATATGATAATTTATATTAACATTAATCTATAATTAAATAGGTTAATCATACTATTAAATGTATTTAGGTTTTACTATAAATAATTTTATACTGATATAATTATATACGTTAATTATTACTAACCTAATTGATACTATTATGACATTGTTATGTACCTTTTAGTTTTTTATAATTATCAATATTTATATTATCATAGATTAAACAATAATTACTATTATATTATAAATACTATATATTACATTGGGTAATAATTACATTAAATAACCAAATATCCATAATATAGTTATTATCATGATATGAATTAGAGTACTATATTAGAATTAGAACTATTAATATGTATTATATATAGATATTATATAAATGGATAATATAGTATGTATAATAACGTATAATATAGTCCTAATTACATATATCCATACAGTAACATGGTATGACCAAATACTATAACAATTGGGTATACTATTATATAACTTATACCATATAATAGATTATTGGTAACTAGTATGGTTGAATTTATGGATAACACATATGAAACCATATAGTTATACATATTTTAGAGATATACCATCGTATACATAGTATACCATAGTCATCTGTATATAACCTATGTATATACAATAATAGGATATCCATAACATTATAAGTAAATTATACTTATAGGTTAATACTATATTGGTATTACACTAATTTATATAAATGTGAGATAATATATATATGTTTTCCATATGAATGATGTGTGAGGTTTACATCACATCATTCATCTTAGTAAGTCAACATACCATTATACATATGGTGTAGTGACCCAATTTCATACGTAATTAGTGTACGGATATAGGTAATGATAACATTACTTAATACGTATATAGTTGATGATCACCAATACGTATGAACATTATAAGATATTTATATAATTATCTATAATTAATTAGATATTATAGGTAATATGAATTATTGATAGACTATATACACTATAGGTATCATAATAATTCATCTGTTATATCTATCAGATGACAAAGTGGTATTGGTAATAATAAATTATAGTTATACAAATAAATATAATTACCTATTATACGGTTGATATGTATGTAAACTAAAGATGATATTAATTAATAGTTGGTAACCTATAATATGATAATATAAGTATAATAATCTATATTATATATAATATTATCTATAAGTTAATATAGATCACTTATAAGTATGGTATGTGATACATCTTATATAAATTATCGTTAATTATACTATAACATATGATATAACCATTGATAATTTATACTTCTAATACGTATAATATATGTTATTTATTAATCATAACATATATGATAATTATAACTAAATGTATGGTTTTATACTATAATAGTTATACTATAGTATACAATAATATTATAGGCATTAGATTTTCGTATAATTATACTATAATGTATTGATTAACGTATATAGGTATTTTTCATATAATGATGTATAATATTTATCTATTGATATGGTATAAATTCTATATTATGTATAATTATGGTATACTATTATACAATTGTTATCAGATAATATATCAGCAAAGTTATAATTTCTGATGTAATTTCTGATAGTTCATAGTATATGTATATCATAATTATGGTTACAAATAATATTATTTTTAATGGTAATAATCATATATCATAATGTGTAATTTACATTAACTGATTACATGGATAAATATATCTGTTAATTGTATGATGTAGTATATACATAAATATAATTATAGTAATATAGTCATATATGAATAATAATTATATTAACCTATATGACTATAAGGTTAATATTAACTGTAGATTATAAGATATTTGATATACGTATATGACAATAGTGTTATTGATAGGTATAATTATGATAGTATAATTATATCATAATAGTAATCATATAATATAACCATGATGGTTAATACTAACATTGTATATAATTAACCATATAACTAATTATGGTGAATATTATCATCAAATACATATTGTTATGGATAATATCTATTACTATTAATATTATGAATTATATTAAATTAGTTAATTACATTATCATCAGTTGATATTATTACTTGTGATAATACATGAACATATAATATGTCATTAGGTATAACAAGATTATATAGGTATATACTTGATTAAAATGGTATACATATCATATTATCATACATAATCATATGATATATTATACGTTATTGTATAATAAATATACGTATACCATGTACTATAGTATAATGATAGTACATGGTATTATATTCTTATTGGTTATAGGGTATGTGTTAATGTATTAATAATACTATAATAATATGATAATTTATATGATAATTAGATAATTTAATGTTTATACTAATCATTTGTCCATATTATTAATCAATTAGTTATTATATACAATATGTATAATTATAAATATAAGTTATATTTATAGATCAATTATAAATATAATTATAATGGCATATACCATTGATGTCATTATAATACAGGTAAATAACTAGGTATTTACCTATGTAATACCAACTTATCATATCATAATAACTATACGTATATTAGTTATATAACTATGATTATTGGTGTAAATAGTCTATATAAATTACTAATAGTTATAACTAAGGTAATAATCATATATCTCTTATGATAATATAGGTTAATATTTAGTTATATCATAATATATTTATAAAGATATTTATATGACTAATCAATGTTAATAATAATTATACATCCATATGTGTTATCATTATGGATATTAATAAATAAACGATTATATTGTATATATTAAAATATATAATATTATAATTATCTTGTATTACATATAAGTTATATCATATTATATGAATATTTTATTTTACATGGATAAAGTAGATATACGTTATAATAACTATGATAATAACATATTATCATAGTATTGTATTAGATACTATATTATTTAAATAAATATACTATTATAGGTTAGATAAGTTCATATTATAATGTCTAGGTATTATCCTAGATATCCTAGATATTCTATAGGATATCTAGAATATCCTATTGTAGGTTACAAGTGTATCTATAGGTAGTCTATTATGTAATATAGTATAATTATATGCACTATATTATTATATTACTTAATAAATTTAGTATTATTCCTTATATGATTATACATAATATTATATCATAATCTTATGATATAATATGTATACTAATATTATACTTATATTCAATTATAAATGGATACACTAGATAATTATTGGTTATCTCATAATTTAATCAATATTATGTTATGTCCAATTATGCACATAAATAACCTATCATATGGTTAATCTAGAATAATGTATTGTGTATTTTCATTAAATATTATTATATGTATAGTATGTTAATTATTTTATATAACATACTATATGATATACTATAACCTTAAGTTTACCTATAAGTGAATACATCTGGTATTACGTATAATCTATAACTATATAAACTTATATTTGATTAATTCAACAATAGATTAAGATATTATAAATTAAATATATTATCATAAGTAATTATATTAACTACGTTAATATAATAATATGAGTATATTATATAATCATGTTATTGACAAATCTAAATACTCAACATTACACGAAGTAATATCATAATTAGTTAATTATAAGTATAATCTATTATCATTAGATTTTGGGTTAATATCATGTTACATATAATTGGTTATCATTATAATATTATACATTATTTTATGACCATAGGTATTATTGTCAATATATGAAATATCGATGTAAGAGATACATTACTTCCTAACACAATTCATATAGTATATTACCATGTTATTATAGATACCCATACATTCTTCTCTTAATGTATATATGATTACTAAGCCATTATATATAAATTATATGGTGAGAGAATGAAATTACTATGGATATTTATAGATGATAAATATCCATACATATATTAGTAATTAAATTTATGTAGTGATGATATGAAATAATTATTAGTTTATATTAAATTAGATAAGATGATATTGTTGAACATACTTATAGTGGATATTATGAACTAACACCATAGATATAATTATACCAATTATATTATCCAACGTATACGTAATAATTATTATATATGTCAAGAGGATGATCATCTTATATAATATGAACACCCAATATCTAATAATAATTATGATATGATTATCACTTATATATCATAATATACTATATTATGATATATAATTCTCTCCACCATCACTTATTTAGTTTTATGGTCATAATACAATGAATTGTGTATGTAACTATAATATCTCCATCATATAATATCTCAGTACCTATAATATGAGATAACTATTAAATTATAGGTACTTATGGTTATATTCACCCAATTATAATAGGTGAATATAATTGTACCTATAATAACACTATTATTATTATATCATATGGTAACTTAAAATTTGGTATCGTAAGCATCACATGGGGAAATATACGTTGGGTATAATATTCCTATCATAGGTATTATATACCAATATTATTAATGCGGTTATAATATGTATGACATATTTAGGCACAGTATACTAACCATTATCATTATATATACATATTATATCTGGCATCATATATAGTATAAGTTATAATATATAACTTATACTAGTGTATATATTTGATACAACATATCACCAATTAACCAATTGGAATAATCATTTATAATATGACCAGATTTATATACTAAAATTAAGATAAATTTGTTACATGGGAAGGTATTATCAGATCATACCTTAGGGAAGTATTGAAAAATTCCGATAGTATGGCTGTTAAGAGTATTTGTAAATGGGTACCATAAATGAATGCTCATAAATGTATAAATTATACAATTATGGTCATAATTAACTCCGATAGTTATCTGACCCTTGGTATATTATAGTCACCAATTAGGTTAAATTATATAGTATTTTGTAACCAACTTAAGTAATATTGTACCATCTCATATATGCATACTATTATCTCATTATAGTAATATTGACTTATACCTATTATGGTTGTATAACAAATTGTACCTATACGTATTTATCAATAATATTAGCTTTATATTATATGGTAATTATACTAGTGATATATGTATATTTATTATGTACTTATTATAGTATATTATACCAAGTAATGAATACATCATAGTATTAAGGTTATAGTATATCATATAGTATGTTATATAAAATAATTAACATACTATACATATAATAATATTTAATGAAAATATTGTATTAAATAGTTCATACTATTTAATAGATTATATATTTACTATATAGTTATTAATGTAACCTATAACATTAATAACTGTATATAATATCTTGGGTTATATGGAAATTATAATAATATTTACTATTAAATTATTGTACTATTAGTACATTATAGTATATATTACTATATAATTAATAGGTCAGATATATTACAAACTAGTATATGTAATTGTTAATAATTACATAGTTAAAATGTAGTATAATATATATTAATATTATATGATAAATAATATTATTATAGGTTACTTACCATTACATTATAGATATACGCTATAATAACTATGATAATATGTTATTATATATAACTATGTTAAATATAGTACAATTGGTCAAATAATGAATACTCGTATGATCTGGTTAGTGTGATATATAACTATGTTAAGTATTTATAAATTCTTACTAATAATCAGTGGTATTGGTCATATAGTAACATATATATCTATAACTTGAGGTATACCTATTATTATGTACGTATAAACTATCAATTAGTTATATATACATGATACCATATACCAATATAGTAATTAAGGTTACCATGTCGTATATATTCATTCTTATCTAAGATAATTACCTATGGTTATATACATATTATGATAAACTATATAGGTTATCAATATGATATGTTAATATTATTAAATATGATATTACACATATTTACCTATAGTATAATATATGGATATATTATGTAACCCAATTATAATGCTTAATTATATTATTGTACCTATTTTATATTATGTAATTTATAAATACATAATATATTTATAAAGATATAATCAATATATAGTTATTAGTTATCATAGATTAATAACATAGTTATTAATAATTATCAATATAAAACTATTACATGATATATCATATATAGTATATATAAAATATTATATCACTATATTAATATGAACAATTAGGTTACGTAATCATATTATGTAATTATGATAATATTAACTTATTATTATACATAATAGTATATGGTCATTTATGACAATATAGTATAATAGTATAATATATAATATAGTATTCCATTTATAATATAGAATAGTATAATATAGTATACCATTTATGACAATATATGATATCGTATTCATATAATTCCATGTGATTTAGTAACTATAGGTTACCTAATATTAATTTATCCATAATACCTTTTATCAGCATATAACCTAACACTAATTATAATTTATGTCATAAATCTATAGTGTTGATACCCTATTAATTTAAGCATACATATTATAATTTAGTCTATTTTCTGATTTAATGTATACATATAATAGTAACAAGTGGTATGGTTAATTACTATAGATTGATAATATGCATTAGGTAATTAATGCATATATGATATAATAGCATAAACAATCATTAATATTATGGTATATAGCCATTGTGATATACCATGATAATAACCTATTTCATACCTATACCCAACATATATTTCCCCATGTGATGCTTACGATACCAAATTTTAAGTTACCATGTGGATACCAATCTAATAGTCATTTATATGTTTACCCAATTATTTTTCACTATTTATACTAGTATACCTCATATATCATTTATCGTACATGGTATATTATGTGTCCAATATTAAATAATATGCTATCATTAGAGGGGGTTAATTATGTATTCACTCCGATATGACTATTATATAATCGAATATGATATATGGTTAAGTAATATTACCTATAATTATTAGATTACTGATAACAATTATATAATTAAATATTTAATTATATAACCAATAACCTAATTGGTAACATTTATGAAAAGCCATTATACAATTAAATAGATACTTATAACCACCAGTATATGTATGATACCTATATAAACTATACATAAGTTACTATTATTGATATACTAAATTCATAAATTATACAATTATACTCAATCATATTGTATAATTAATGCATAATAATAGTATATATTAAGTTAATATTAAGATAGTCTATATAGGTATCATACATATACTGGTCACATCATACATGCTCTTAACTATAGGTTTATGTGGAACCTATAGTTATCTTTCATATATTGACTTACATATATTAATCCAGTATAGTATACATTATGTATACTATCTAGTAATAGATAGCATTAATTGGTATATACTATAATCGATAATAGTATTATTCCGAATTATATTACAATTATGTGTTATTATCATATATACATCTCAAGTATAAAAATATGTATGTGGTTATACGAGATATAGTGTTATCAAATTATATATTACCAATTATAGGTATTGTTATACAATTATTTAACCTAATTGTATTATACACGAGTATAATACAACATTAATAATGTATATACTTTACTAATTAATGTATTTATTGACTACATCTTGTTACTTATATTAATCGGTATATACAATAATTTGGTCATACAGATTATTCAATTATACTATATGGTTAATACAATGCATAAGCCATATCAATTAGAGTGTATTAACCATACACTTGAGATGTATATATGATCAACATTTACCATAATAAATTACCTCCTGTATATAATTTAACCCATTTCATATCTCATATTGTAATTATGATTAATAGATTTAATCATAATATAATAAGTACTATCTAATACTTATTTCTGATAATAGTTATAATAATCATTATAAATCCAATTCTTAGTATATTCAGACTAATATACTAGTAGTATATTAATATTGTGAAAGTATAATAGTGATTAATCCGATTTATATTACTATACCTAATTACTAACTATCATATTCCTATTAACCTTATAATTATATATAATAATTATTTGTTAACTATAATAAGTACCATAGAATATAATAAGTATATATACTATATAGGAACCAATTATACAATATAAATACTAATTGTGATGTACTAATTATAAACTTTAGTATTAATGTATCATCATATAGGTCAGTATTATCAATTTATATACTTATTGTTAATCAATACTAATATATAATATTATAATAGATAATATAGATATGTAGGTAAATATATGATTATGTAATATACCAACTACATTTAATGTAATCAACTCAGGTTAACCTATGATTGAAGGTTTACTCATACTACTAATAGAAATATATAAGCATAAAGATATACAATTGAATATCATATAGGTTAATCATACTATACCTATACTTGATGAGTCTAAATTATAATGGATTCATTAATTATATATACTCGTTATCGTACATAAGTACCTATTAAATTGTAACCAAGATTAACGTTGGGTTGATATTATAGGTAATTATACCATAACTATTAAATATAATAATATTACTATAACTTATAATATATCCATATATATTAATATCACTAAACTGTATAATTATTATCACGTATTAATATACCCAAATTAATGATATCATTATCTAAAGTATAGGGTTATATTATAAATTATTACATATTATATAATTGTACAGTTACCAATTATGGTTATATAATTAGGTTATAATATACATACACTAATACATTTTAATACAATAATTACCTATATCTTTTAGGTTACAATCATATATGTAGTATAGTATTTCACCTATTAATTATAATACTATTTTGATATTACGTACTATTGTAATAATACCATAAGTTATTCATTATATGTACTATATTTCATATAGGTATATTACAAGTGTATTAATTATAATGATAACTCAATATAAATAGTTAATATTACTTAACCATATTTATATATGATAAAATATGCCATCAAATTAAGTAAATAGGTATGTGTATAACTGTGATGACCCAAAATGTTATCTTTAAATTTAATAAGTAATTCTGTGTTCTAAGACTTCGAAAAGCACCGTTTATCATTCCTCGACTTGCGTGTGCAGTCCGTAAAATTTTCCTGAAAGTTTTTATGTGAAAAATGGATTAAAATGTGAAATAGAACCTTAAAACTCTGGTCAACATTTTGAGCAAATGGAGTCGGATCAGTATTTTGACAGTTCCAGTAGCTCCGTATCGTGATTTGGGACTTGGGCGTATGCCCGAAATTTAATTTGGAGGTCCCTATCTCAAGTTATGACCATTTAACGGAAACTAGTAATTTAAAGGCTAAAGATTTTCAAGTTTGACCACGGGGTTGACTTTTTGATATTGGGGTCAGAATCCGATTCTGGAAATTGGAATAGCTCCGTTATGTCATATATGACTCGTGTGCCAAATTTAAAGTCATTCCGGATTCATTTAACATGTTTTGGCACAAGATTTGTAAATTGAAAAGTTTTGAAACTCAAAAGTCCGAATCGAGGTGTGAATTATAATTTCAGCATCGTTTGACGTGATATGAGACCCCGAGTAAGTCCAGTATAATGTTTTAGGACTTTTTGGTATATTTGGTTGAGATCCCGAGGGTCTCGGGTAGATTTCGGGTGGTCAACAGAATTTAATTTTGGCATTTCAAGAACGTTCGACGTCGTTTCTTCAAGAATAAGTGGTATCCCATTAAGCAAAGGAATTCCAAATTCAGTTTTTATGAAAGCATTAGATCCGTATTGAAATTTTGGAGCCATAGCAAAAAGAATCATCGAATTCGGACATCGTATGAGAGAGTTATGCCCATTTTCGTGTCGGGAAGGATTTTTCGTAGCCGCCAGCGCCCAGGGTAGCGTGGGGCGCTAGCGCTGGCGCTGGGAATTATTGGTGTACTGGAAAGTGCGCCACAGGCAGCGCCCCACGCTACCTGTGGCGCTCGAAAATGCCAGAAACCCCATAAAACGGGGAGTTTAGCCATTTTACTCATTTTTGAGTTTGGGGAGCTCGATTTAGGCGATTTTTGGGCGATTTTCACGGGAAAAAATTGGGGTAAGTGTTCCTTATCCTATATTGATTATATTTCATGATTCCATACTCATTTACATCATGAATCCATGAATTTATGGAAGAAAAATTAGATTTTTACAAAACCTTCCAAAAATATAAAACGAAGATTCGAAGGTCAATCCGATGTCGGAATTTGATAATTTTTGTATGGTTGGAATCGTCTCGGAATGGGTGTTTGGATTTCATAAGTTTTTCCGAGATTTAAGATGTGGGCCCCACTGTCAATTTTTAAAGTGAATTTCGGATTTTTATCCGGAAAATTAGTAAATTCATATGGAATTAATTCCTACGATTTGTATTGAGTATATAGAATTATTTGTGAATAGATTTGAAGCTTTTGGAGACAAATTTAAAAGGAAAAGCTGTGGTCGAGTAATTTATTGGAATTTGCATAGCGAGGTAAGTGTCGTGTTTAACCTTGACTTGAGGGAATAGAACCCTTAAATTATTTGTTATGTGAAATGCATGTGAACGACGTATAGGCGAGGTGACGAGTGTCTATACGTCGTCAAATTAATTATTTGCATAATTATTTGAAAATCATAAATTGTTCCAAGACACGAATTAATTGTTATAATAATTATTTCTTTCCTATTCCTTGACAAATATTAATTCTTGAATTCCTGCAATAATTGTTACATGCTATTTGATATATGTGTATTAATTGCTACTTGACATTTAGCATATTAAATATTAAACTGTCTATTTTCTCCCCGATTTTCATAATAAATTACTAATTGTCATTGCTTGTTTCATAATTAAATCATAACTATTGAATGCTTGTTGTTTTAAAATTTTATATTAATTGTTGCATTTATTGGGGCAATTTATTCTATAAGAATTGGTAAATGAATATATTGGAGGATCGGGTTGCACGCCGCAACAGACTTGTTTAAAAGTCCATATTGGAGGATCGGGTTGCACGCCGCAACAGACTTGTTTAAAAGTTAATATTGGAGGATCGGGTTGCACGCCGCAACAGACTTGTTAAAAAGTTAATATTGGAGGATCGGGTTGCACGCCGCAACAGACTTGTTAAAAAGTTAATATTGGAGGATCGGATTGCACGCCGCAATAGACTTATTGAAAAGTCAATATTGGGGGATCGGATTGCACGCCGCAACAGACTTATTTAAAAGTCTATATATATACTTGATTGAAATAAATATATGACATACTTGATTAAAAGAAAAATATTGGGAGAGCGGGTTGCACGCTGCAACATAATTGAATGTGAATATATTGTGAGAGCGGGTTGCACGCTGCAACAGAATTTATGGAAATGATAATTGGTTATAACTGCTGAGTTAGCTTCAACCATTATAAATGAGTTACCTGATTTATTTCTATTATTGATGTTGTAACTAATATTGCGTACAGGTTAATGTAAGTGAACCGCCTTGGCCTCGTCACTACTTCGTCGAGGTTAGGCTCAGCACTTACCAGTATATGGGGTCGGTTGTACTGATACTACACTCTGCACTTCTTGTGCAGATTTCGGAGTTGGTCCCAGCGGCGTACCATAGACTTGCTCGGATTTCAGCTACTCAGAGGAGACTTGAGGTATAACTGCACAGCGTTCGCAGTTCTGAAGTCCCCGTCTACTGTACCTTAGCTGTGTGTTTATTTCCAGACAGCTTTATTTTATTCAGACCTTTATTTTTATTATTCTAGAAGCTCGTGCACTTGTGACACTAATTCTGGGATGGTATTTAGACGCCATTATTTTTATGGATTATTCACTATATTTCAGACCTTACTTCCGCATTTGTTCCTTTATTATTAATAAATTTAAAAATTGTTTTAAAATAGATAATATTATTTTAACGTTGGCTTGCCTAGCAAGTAAAATGTTAGGCGCCATCACGGTCCGAAGGTGGGAAATTCGGGTCATGACAGTTGGTATTAGAGCACTAGGTTACATAGGTCTCACGAGCCACGAGCAAGCTTAGTAGAGTCTGAAGGATCGGTACGAAGACGTCTGTACTTATCTCTCAGAGGCTATGAAGTTTAGGAACAATATCACTTCTTTCTTATTCTGTCGTGCAATTTTATTCTATCATCGATGATTGAACCATTCTACTCTTATTCACTCGCAGATGGTGAGAACGCGTAATACCTCTACCGATGGACAGGGACCAGAACCCCCGGTGGCAACTATGGCCAGGGGTAGAGGTCGAGGCCGAGGTCATGCTAGAGGCCGAGGCAGAGGCCGAGGTAAAGCTCAGTCCAGAGCTCGAGCAACTGCACCTGTTGAAGAACCTCAGGTAGACCTTCAGGAGGAGGTCCCAGTTCAGAATGTACCAATTGGACCAGTTCAGGTCCCGGAAGGATTCATAGCCACTCCAGTGCTTCAGGACGCTCTAGTCCGATTGGTGAGTCTTATGGAGGGTGTGGCTCAGAATGGTACATTTCTAGTGGCACCAGCCATCTCACAGGCTGGGGGAGGAGCACAAACTCCCACTACTCCCGCCCCGGAGCAGATGGCTCCCCAGAATCAGGCTCCAGCAGCCCCGCTAGTTAGGGTAGTTCAGCCAGTTATTGCGGCACAGACCGGTGATAGGCCCGCCATGTCTTTTGAGGCCTTATTGAGACTGGATAAGTTTACTAAGCTCTTTCCAGTTCACTTCAGTGGTACACCTTCTGAGGACCCACAGGATTATCTTGAACGCTGCCATGAGGTGCTGCAAAACATAGGTATAGTTGAGACCAATGGAGTTGATTTTGCCGTATTCCAGATGACGGGTTCCGCCAAGAGGTGGTGGAGAGATTATACATTGACCCGACCAGTCGGATCACCTACACTTACCTGGGAGCAGTTCTCTCAGCTATTTCTGGAGAAGTTCCTCCCTATCACACTGAGAGAGGAATTTCGCAAGCAATTTGAGCGTCTACAGCAGGGCAGTATGACTGTTACTCAATATGAGTCCCGTTTTGTGGATTTGGCCCATCATGCTCTCCTTTTACTACCTACGGAGGGAGAGAGAGTGAGGAGTTTCATTGAGGGACTCACTCACCCTATCAGACTTCAGATGGCCAAGGAGACCGGAAGTGAGATTTCTTTTCAGGCGGCTGCTAATGTCGCAAGGAGGATCGAGATGGTCCTTGCACAGGAAAGAGGGAAGAGTTCCGATAAGAGGCCTCGTCAGTTCGGTGGTTACAGTGGTGCCTCGTCTGGAGGCAGGGGTAATTTTGGTAGGGGTCATCCTCCCAGACCATTTCATTCAGCACTCAATGTATCTCCCGGTGCTTCAGGGAGTAACGGTCCTATTATGCCTTACTCTAGGCAGCCAGTATTCAGTGCACATTCAGCTCCTATCAGTGCACCACCACTCCAGAGTTACTACAGTGGTTATCCGCCCCATCTGGGTTAGCTTCAGCTTCAGCAGCCACGACATCAGGATGGGTGTTATGAGTGTGGGAACATTGGTCACATCAGGAGGTATTGCCCTAGACTGGCGAGTAATAGATCTCGGCAAGATTCTCGTGCCATCATACCGGCACCGGTTGCTTCACCGCCTTCTCAGCCAACTAGAGGTAGGGGTCAAACAGTTAGAGGTGGAGGTCATGCCATTAGAGGTGGAGGTCAGGCCATTAGAGGTGGAGGTCAGACCGTTAGAGGTGGAGGCCAGCCAGTTAGAGGCCGTCCCAGAGATGCAGTTTAGAGTGGTGGGGCCCAGCCCCGATTTTATACTTTTCCAGCTAGGCCTGAGGCCGAGTCATCTGATGCTGTGATCACAGGTATTATTCCAGTTTGCCATAGAGATGCTTCAGTTTTATTTGATCCAGGATCTACTTATTCCTATGTGTCCTCCTATTTTGCTTCATATTTGGTTGTGCCTTGTGATTCTCTGAGTGCTTCTATGTGTGTATCTACACCGGTGGGAGACTCTGTGGTAGTAAATCATGTCTACCATTCGTGTGTGGTTACTATTGGTAATCTTGAAACTAGTGTGGATTTTCTACTTCTTGATATGGTAGATTTTGATGTCATCTTGGGTATGGATTGGTTGTCTCCTTATCATGCTATATTGGACTGTCATGCCAAGACAGTGACCCTAGCTATGCCGGGGTTACCTCGATTAGAGTGGAAAGGAACTCCTAGCCATTCTACCAGCAGGGTTATTTCTTATATGAAAGCTCGGCGTATGGTAGAGAAAGGGTGTCTAGCCTATTTGGCTTATATTCGCGATCCCAGTGCGGATGTCCTTCTATGGACTCAGTACCAGTTGTTCGTGAATTTTCGGAAGTATTTCCTGCAGATCTGTCGGGGATGCCACCCGACAGAGATATTGACTTCTGTATTGATTTGGCTCCTGGCACTCAGCCCATTTCTATTCCACCATACCGTATGGCCCCGCCAGAGTTGAAAGAATTGAAAGAGCAGTTACAAGCCTTGCTTGATCAGGGATTCATTAGACCCAGTGTCTCGCCCTGGGGTGCACCAGTATTATTTGTAAAGAAAAAAGATGGCTCGATGCGGATGTGTATAGATTATCGGCAGTTGAACAAGGCCACTATCAAAAAAAAATATCCGCTGCCAAGAATTGATGACTTATTTGATCAGCTTCAGGGTGCCAAGGTATTTTCGAAAATTGATTTGAGATCTGGTTACCATCAGTTAAAGATTAGGGCATTTGATGTCCCTAAGACAGCTTTTCGGACTCGGTATGGGCATTACGAGTTCCTAGTGATGTCATTTGGGTTGACAAATGCTCCAGCAGCATTTATGGATTTGATGAATCGAGTATTCAAGCCTTATTTGGATTCTTTTGTGGTTGTATTTATTGATGATATCGTGATTTACTCCAGCAGTCGAGAGGAGCATGAGCGGCATCTTCGACGTGTGCTTCACACCTTGAAGAATAATCAGTTATATGCCAAATTTTCAAAATGTAAGTTTTGATTAGACTCAGTTGCCTTTTTGGGACATGTTGTATCGGCAGAAGGCATAAAAGTGGATCCTAAGAAGATTGAGGCTATTCAGAATTGGCCTAGACCTGCTTCGGTTATAGAGATCCGGAGTTTCCTAGGTTTAGCAGGTTATTATCGTCGGTTCGTGGAAGGGTTTTCATCTATAGCAAGCACCTTGACCAGACTAACCCAGAAGGGTGTTCCATTCAGATGGTCAGACGAGTGTGAGTTGAGCTTTCAGAAGCTCAAGACCGCCTTGACTACGACGCCAGTATTGGTATTACCCACTAGTTCAGGATCGTATACGGTATATTGTGACGCATCTCACATTGGGCTTGGTGCAGTATTAATGCAAGATGGCAAGGTAATTGCATATGCGTCGCGGCAGTTGAAAGTTCACGAGAAGAATTATCCTGTTCATGACTTAGAATTGGCAGCCATTGTTCATGCGCTGAAAATTTGGAGGCATTACCTCTACGGTGTCTCGTGTGAGGTATTTACTGATCATCGCAGCCTTCAGTACCTGTTCAAACAAAAGGATCTTAATTTGAGGCAAAGAAGATGGATGGAGTTGTTGAAAGACTATGATATCACCATTTTGTATCACCCCGGAAAGGCCAATGTGGTGACCGATGCTTTGAGTAGAAAGGCTGTGAGTATGGGCAGTCTTGCGTATATTCCGGTTGGTGAGAGGCCATTAGCTGCAAATGTTCAAACTTTGGCTAATCAGTTCGTAAGTTTAGATGTTTCAGAACCCAGTCGGGTTCTAGCTTGTACAGTCGCTCGGTCTTCTTTATATGAGCGCATCAGAGAGAGGCAGTATGATGATCCTCACTTACTTGTCCTTAAGGACACGGTGTGGCACGGTGATGCCAAACGGGTTGCTGTGGGGAAAGATGGAATTCTGCGAATGCAGGGCCGTATTTGTGTGCCTAATGTGGATGGGCTTCATGAATTAATTCTTGAAGAGGCACACAGTTCCAGGTATTCTATTCATCCAGGTGCCGCAAAAATGTATCAAGATTTGGGGCAACATTATTGGTGGAGGAGAATGAAAAAGGATATAGTTGCACATGTAACTCGGTGTCTGAATTGTCAGCAAGTTAAGTACGAGCATCAGAGACCTGGTGGTTTATTTGAGAAGTTAGAAATTCCTGAGTGGAAGTGGGAGCGTATCACAATGGATTTTGTTGTTGGGCTCCCACGGACTCAGAGAAAATTTGACGCAGTTTGGGTCATTGTGGACAGGTTGACCAAGTCAGCCCATTTCATTCCAGTGGCAGTTACCTATTCTTCAGAGAGGTTAGCTGAAATTTACATTGGTGAGATTGTCCGCCTTCACGGTGTGCCCGTGTCTATTATTTTAGATTGAGGTACGCAGTTTACCTCACATTTTTGGAGGGCTGTACAGCGTGAGTTAGGCACGCGGGTGGAGTTGAGTATAACATTTCATCCACAGACAGACGGACAGTCAGAGCGCACTATTCAGATATTGGAAGATATGCTTCGCGCTTATGTTATAGACTTTGGAGGTTCTTGGGATCATTTCTTGCCACTTGCGGAGTTTGCTTATAATAACAGCTACCAGTCGAGCATTCAGATGGCTCCATATGAGGCATTATACGGAAGGCGATGCCGATCGCCAGTTGGTTGGTTTGAACCGGGAGAGGCTCGGTTGTTGGGTACCGATTTGGTACAGGATGCCTTGGATAAGGTCAAGATTATTCAGGATCGACTTCGCACAGGTATCTAATATCTATAATCGATTATATGTATTATACTATGTAATACATATGACCATATTAATATGTATATTAATATAAATTACATTAACTCAAGGAATATAAATAGTGATAACCTTATTATAATATTACTATATATAAAATAGGTTATCACAAATATAATAATACTATACAGATATTAACCATATAAATTGTACCTAATTATATATGATTATTATCTCTTATGATTATGTGATAATATCGTATGTATAGGTTTAATATAATCAATTATATACATATAGGTTCATACGATCTATAGCATAATGCCACTTACTGTGCATTATAGTATACTTATTATATACTATAATGTTCATAAACTAATTATAGTAATCATACGATAAGTTATGGTTAATACATAACCTACGCATATAATCCAATATACTATAATTTATTATATCATATACTAAAATATACCAACCAATACTAATATGATCATATCTATTGATAATATCCTTAATGTGTAACCATACTATAGATATCAATTAGGAACAATTTGCATATAGGTATCATATAGTATATGTGTTAATTATATCTAAGATATACTTATTATAATCAATAGTCATGATAATTAACTATATTAGATAGTATTAATTATAATTGCTATCAATATAGGTATCATAATGCTCAATATACAATTCATAGTAAATAACTAATTATGATAATCCTATTATAATTATTATAATGATAATAACATACCATATAATAAATAACTCGTTACAGATAGTAAATTATTGCATATTAAATAATAATAATTTAATATGTAGGTACCTTATACTTAATTATGGTATGGTATGAGATAATAACTATTGGTAAGTTAATATGTAATAACTACTGGTGATATAATAATTTATATTGTATTTATAATTAGTTCTATACTCTTTGGGGTTACTACATCATTAAAAGACTGCAGAAGAGATATAACACATTAGTGTATGGTGAGGTATAAATACCCGAATAGTGATTTCACATAACTTATCGTAGTGAAATCATATGATTATTATGATATAGTAACTATTATAAGTAATAATCATAGTATATAATACTCTATATAACCATATATAGAGTTATTAGTTATAATACATTAGTGTATGGTGATAGTTAGCCCTATTATGTCATTGGTGGATACGATCATAATATGATGAACATTTATCAATTCAATAACCATATAGGTTTGGGAAATATATTAGATATTAAATAGTATCTAATATAACTCATTATGGTATAGTTCAATTTTCATTAGTTGCTGAGTAATTGTCAAATAATATTCACCTATTTATCCATGGTTATGGTATAATATTGATAATTACCTATATAACATTAAATAATAATATTAATATTGATAATTATTATATTAAGGTTAAGCATAATGACCATAGTTATAATATGGTCATTATAACTATCTTAAATAATATGCATATAGTATAATTAGAGTATGATTGATATAGTATAATGGTTAAATTAGTATGATTATAATAATCACTTATTATGATTTATACAATTATGGTTTATACTAATAACCATAATTTAATACGTATATACGGGCTAAATGGTTAAGTATAGATAACCATAATTAACTAATGATATTTATTATGTGTTATCAATAACTATATATCAATAGTGATATTATCCTATCATTGATAATTATACTCGTTACAAGAATTTATAATTATATTATCATAAATTAATTACATTGGCAAATTTGTATAACTATATATATATATATAACCTATAGGTTATTATGGTTAATACATCTGTTTCCTAATACCTATCACAAATTATAATTAGTATAATATGTATAATTTATATGAATATCAATATTAGATATTACATTATATTGTACTATAGGCTAATTACGATAATACTATAGTAATATTATCATTGTATAAATTTACAATAAAGATATCATGATCATAATACGTATAGTTAGCATACAATACTAATATCATTGATAGTATAACTGGTATATTAGTATTAATATTATCGTAATGACTATAAATGTATTATATTAATACATTGGTTAATATAATCAATAGTGTAGATTTTGGGTTGTATGCACGTATAATTACTTCATACTAGGCCTGGACTATTATTAAGTATATATGTCATTATAGAAGTATCTGCTAACTAAACAATCATATGACTATTAAGGTTTAAGCATAGGATATTCATACCACATAGTCACAGATGACTATATATGATATCCGTACATTCACTTCGAGAGTAATAATATCGGGATATAATATGTAAATATTATATGATACCCAATAACCTTATAATATAATACATATTTAGGTATTATATTAATATCAGGTATAATTATATATTTTATTGTAGTTATGGGTTTATAGATATATGTTTAATAGAGTTATGATAACTGGTTTACGTGTGTGTGTATATATATATATATATATAATAGTTTAAATAATTATATGTATTAATAACTTGGTATGATACCTATGTAAATATAATATAGGTGATTGATATCTCCAGCATATTTATTATAAATTGATAACTATATAATTAAGTGTTAAATAATATATTTATACTTGTGATATACTTGGGTAATATAGGTAATCATATAATATTAACATACATATATCTTATAATACTATGCACAATTACTCAGGTTAAATTTACTAATATCAATACTAAGATATTGTATTAACAATCATTACTATAATATCATATATAATCACATATATAATTATCAAGTTACTAAATATAACTATATGGTTTCATATGTGTTACACATATTGTCATAATTACTTATTTATGGATAATATAGTTAAATTATCCATAATAATCTTATCATAATTATTATACATAGTTACCCTATTATATATATAGATAATATAACATTATATTAACTATTATCAATAGTATTGTATAATAGATATATATCAATAGTATAAACATTATTGATAACTTCTGAACACCTATTAGTAATATGAAAATTACATATCTAATTTGTAATAAATATGAGATAATTATTATGGTCAATATTAGTAATGAATCAATTACCTACATTTAATTCTCATGTCTGGGTAATGAGTTTGGACGCAGATTGACTAAGTGATTGCATAGTAATTGTGACTGCGAAAAGATATAACAAGATACCAGATTGAGGCTAAGCAGGTGGATTATTAGGTTAAGTAACCATCTAAGATATAATTCTTCATAGAAACATAGCTCTCTGCCAAGGGTAGTGCGCACGCATACGTGCCAAGTGGTATATGCATAACTCCTATAAAATATAGGACTTAACACCAATAAGAAAATATTAAGGTTAATACTTGTTACTTATAATACTATGATAAATGTATTTTAGTTATATGGAGTTACCAATAATAACTATAACTATTACATTATAATATAAGTATACCTATATAACAATTGTATTCACTGATGATCATAACCGTATGTCTAATTGATCAATATACATATGTATATATTTCATCAATAATAATTAATAATAACATATGTGTATGGTGAGGTATAAATACCCGAATAGTGATTTCACATAACTTATCGTAGTGAAATCATATGATTATTATGATATAGTAACTATTATAAGTAATAATCATAGTATATAATACTCTATATAACCATATATAGACTAATATTACATAACTAAGAGATATGGTTATTAAATTAAATAAATTATATAATGATAGTTATGTATATAAATTAATTTATTTTGTACAATGATTGTATAATCATGTATAATTAATATCTAATATGTTTAACTTATTGTACATATATTAGGTATACTATTGATTTTATTATATTAGTGTATGTATAATAATTATATTAACGTATATGACTATAAGGTATATATAAAATATATTAACATATATAATATAATTAATACAGAGTAACTATATTAATATTATAGTTATATGATCATAGGTAATAACTATAATATATGATAATATGATAATAAATTATATTATATCGATTAAATACATTGGTTAACTAAGTTATGGAATATGGATAAATATGTTAACATACCAATATGCTATACCTAGTTAACCTATTATATTATGTTACATATTAACTATAATATGTTAATTATAGTTAATAATAGGTTATTTATTAACTATATATCAATATACGTATATATATAATAATATTGTCAATATTATGATACGGTATTATAGGAATATAATATAACGATTCCATAGATTTAATTATATTAATAACATAATATTGGTCATGTATGGATATCATAATAGCATACATCACTATGTTTATAATATTAGTATGTTAACATTATATTGTACCTATCATATTAATAAGTAAATAGGTATATCCTTATAACTACCTATAGATAATATTAGATAATATATCTTAATTACTTAAGGTATAAGTTATTAAAATATTATATATTAATATATTATAATAATTTGTTAATACATATTCATATTATATTTAACGAGATATTGTCAATATAAATATTTACATATAAATATTGATTAATGACTATATTATAATAGTATTTATATTTAACCATTTAGTACAAAATATGTTACTATTAGTATTTCAATAGTGAGATACATATGTAATGATCACAAATTATTTATATCATATTAAGATCATTAAATAACTTGGATATATTAGTGTATATATATATATACTACTATAATTATAATACATATAAGTATAATTATATATAATTAACATATCTTGGATTAAATGTTTACTTAGTATTATATTTAATCATAATATTCATGATAATCGTATTAAGCACATAAACCTTATAACATATGTTTATATTTTGGATAATTATAGTAACTATTACAACCTATCCATCATCTATATAATAACCATACGACACAGGTATATATAACAATATATACCTGTATAATCACTATAATTATAGGTACCTATAATGCCACTACTGATTATATTCATATATGTTAAATTCATAATAGTGATAACCTTATTATAACTATGATAACCTATAATCCATAGTTATTTTACCTTAAGTTATCAATATCAATTGGTATATAACCCATTACGGTATAGTGGTATAATTACTTATAGTTATTTTACCTTAAGTATGGTAAAATAATTATATTATGTTATCTGGTATTATACGTGAAAATATAATAATTTCAAATATAGTATAACTTAGATAAAATTATTAGGATATGTTATAGTATAATATTACATCTATCATATATAGTTCATGATATATTATCTTAGATATAATATGGTTTACAATCAATATTATATTATAACATGATATTATATTAATAACTATATTACATAACCATACTATATTATGAAGTATTATGATATTATGTAATAATATATTAGTAAGTTAAATATCATTAATATCTAAATTTAGTTATCTACTGGGTATAATAACTATTTATGAGAAGGTTATTAATACATATTGTTAAAAAGGTTTGCATAGTCATATATGATATCATGGCTTTTCATATTGATACACTAGTATGTTCATAAGTTACATTAATCAGTATTGGGTGATAATGTTAATATCTCAAGTATTACTATAATTACTTTATGGTATATTACTTTAGTCATATTATAATAACAATACATATATTATATGATTATATATGTAGTTTATTATGATATCACATTATAATTTCATAACATTAAATATAGTACAATAATAATCAAAACTATATGATAATATATACCTATGTATTCTCATATATATACAATAATTAAGTACCAATGACACATATAATAAACTATACCTATTATTTATAGGTAGTTATTATCCAATTAGTAATATAATTTATCAACTATGCATATTAGTATAAGCATGGTCCTAAGATAACTCTTATACTCACCAATGGTTATACCATAGGTATCAATAAATTTGTGATACTTTATATATAGATACACATATGTGTAAATTATATGATCTAAGATAGTATATATAATATCATTTATATATAATTAGGTAACTTAATATATAATTAGGTACAATTCCTACACTTATTGGTTTTTAGATATTATACTCTTAATATCCTATTATACATATATAAATTATTATAGTAATTGTATTTATTGATATAGTATTACATAAATTAAATATATTAATTTACTATTCTATGTATATCTCATACCTAATAGTATATAATTATTAGGTTAAACATATACCTATTGGTCATATTATAGTATACGTTGATTATGATTACTATAATTAGTTATATATTATATTATACGATATTATCATATGATAATATTTGGTTACTATAATAGTTATCATAATGTATATGATAATTATGTTATACTAAGATAACTGGTAACTATTTATTAGGTATTACAATAAATAACTATATATCATATTATATTATTTATATCATATGATGTTATTATATATAGATAGTTATTTATTATCATAATTATACTAAGATATATTTACTATCATATGAATTACTCACTAAATTATATGATCTATATTAATTATATCATACCAATATGATATCCTACGTATATAATCATTATTACATATATTACTTAATAATATAGGATATTATAATGTCATAGTATACCAGATATCTAGGTATTATTACCTATAATATAATAATATTATAACTTATCTAACCTATAATATTATAAATTATATGTAATTGATTATACCTGTGTATCATACTATTATTTAATACTTTACAATAGTATTAAATAGATTAACCATACTATTAAATGTATTTAGGTTTACTTATAGATATTATCTTATGTATCTAATATACTACCTGTTATAAATATATCATGATTATTAGTTTAAATTATATTAACTTATGGGTATCATCTATATCAATAATTATATAGGTTACCATATTATACTCTATATAAGTATACTTATGATACATAGGTACTTATAGTTAAATACGATAGTAATATGATAAATAAAATATTATTATGTATTATATCCTCAGATAACCTATCATGTTACATAGTGTATAATTTACCTATGCATAAGTATGATATAGTATACTGTTTACATAATATACCCATAGTAATTAATATATCCATATTAATCATTGATAAATTATGTACCATATAATAGTAAGGTTAACCATAAGTTCTACATTATGATATCAATACATCATATAGGTACATAATTATATATTAGTGTAGATTTTGGATATTTACCATTATGTATTACCATATTAACAATATACTATTTATACTATTTATTATAACCATACCACTGTTATAACTATATGTTTATACATATTAATAAATATATCTATAGTAATTATAACTATGTAATAAGATATATGGTATCCATAGTAATATCTATTAACTATTCATAATGTACTAGTGACCTATTAATAACATGTTATGTATCATTATATGTTATAATATAGGATACTTAGTTATAGTATATTAGTATCTATATACAATAGCTATTATAGTGATATTATGTAATATAATATTATATTTGATAATATGGAAATTCAATTATTTATGATACTTATAATCATACTAATTTAAGTTTACCAACGTATCATAATAGTATATATATAACTCAGATGATATAATTATGTTATAGCTAAAGTTATATTACTATTGGTAACATAATATACTATGGGTAATATAATATATAATTATAACCAATATTTAACATTATACAACATATAGAGTAACTATATGATACCTATATGTTATGATTATAATTAGTTATATATTATGATGTATATCATAATGATATATTTGAGATAACTATATCACACAATCTTTTATAGTATAATCACTCATAATAAACATACCCTATATGATCATTAACTAATTAACTAAATAATCATATGATATATTATCATATCATTAAATACTATAATTTGGGTTAAATTATCTATTAAACATAAGTAATGTATTCTTACTTATGTTATCACTAATATAGTTTATAACTATATATTTATAGTAAATTAGTTATTGAACCTATATGTATATATATTATGATATAATATCTAAGTATCAAATCATATGGGTACATAAACATTATAGGCATATTTATTATGTACATATTTATTATAACAGGCATATTAGTTTTACTTATGTTTAATAGATAATTTAAATATATACAATTACTAGATAATAATCACATAATGTAAGTTAAATATTATATTATAGTATATGGCAATCATAATGATATAGGTAAGAACATAAGTATATGATATAAAGTATAGTATGATATAATATAATTAGTGATTATTTAATTTTATATAGGTAATTATCAATATTATACCATACACATGGATAAATAGGTGAATATTATTAGTTATGTTAACTTATATTATGTTAAATATTACTTATAATTATGTAATTCATAATTAACAATATATGTACTTCCATAAGTGTACTTAATATATACATAATTTAGTTTATTATCTTAATTATGATAACATACATATTCTAATTACTATATATGTGTTAATTATCTATAATAACTATATATATAGTTAATATAACTTGGGTTAACCTATTGTTAATTAAATATTATAGAGATGTATATTATTGGAATATATAGATATATTTATTAATATGTATAAACATATAGTTATAATAGTGGTATGGTTATAATAAATAGTATAAATAGTATATTGTTAATATGGTAATACATAATGGTAAATATCCAAAATCTACACTAATATATAATTATGTACCTATATGATGTATTGATATCATAATCTAGAACTTATATTAATCATAATATAGTATGATTATGTTAGATACCTAAATGATTCATATAATGTTATAATTATGATTAGTAGCATTATTGATATTAGTATGATATACATATCAATTACATATTATAGTTGTATATACGGAATAGTATTACATATTAATATAAACTATGGTATATTGATATATTAATATAAGTATAGGTATATTAGTTAATTATGATACATATAGTAAAAATAGATATTATGGGTTATAATACCCAATTTAATTAATCTATTAAATATTATATTATAATTCACTATGATATCTTATTAATTACCTAATAATTCATAGTCTATTATTAATATATATCGGTACATATATAGATATAACTATTATTATAATATTTTCATAGTGTATATATTGACCATAATAATTATCTCATATTCATTACAAATTAGATATGTAATTTTCATATTACTAATAGGTGTTCAGAAGTTATCAATCATAGTATTAATAACAATAATTATATCTGATAACATTACCTATAGTTATCAATTGTTAAGTTATTATATGAAATGAGTATTAATTAATAATGGTTAATCTATTTATAATGCTTGAGAATATATAATAATAACCAAATCAGTATACTATTATAATAACTTATAATATGATAGACACAATATACTATATCATACTTAATCTTAATTTTGGGTGACATATGTGTTAATAACTGTATCGTAGATATATGGTTACATAATATTAATTATTATTACATTAATTATATGAATATGATTATAATTATGGTATCCATACCATATGAAATATTATATAGATAATTCATAATTGGAATAATCATTTATAGGATATACTGGTACATTATAAATTATACAATATTATACATAATCATAACTATATTATTGTGTTTATGAGTACCTATTATATATGATATAATAATCTAATATATCAGTCAACTAATTAGATATAATTATAATTATTCATCATACTTAATAATTATTACCTTATAAGTGTTAATATCAACTATGATATAATTATCTACCTAAACCAATATAATGTAATAGTTATTTAATAAGGTTATAGTATAATATTATTCACCATACTAGTTATATAATGAATTGATAATTACCTATCAATATTATATGTAGATATCATATTATATGATAATATAAATATTGATAATTATATATCTATCCGGCTAACTATCACCCGGATAGATATAGCTATATCTTTAGTAATGTTTATAATTCGTATACATTTAACAATACTAAGAGTGATAATTACTTAGGTTATTTGGTATTTGTAGTGACTATACCATTAATTATAAGTTTACCAACGTATCATACCCAATATTATAATTGCATATGTATAACCTATTTACACAATCATTACCTCACTTGTGATATTAACCTATTCAGATAGTTTATTATGATATTTTATTCAAGAACTTATATTGATAGCAATATTTAGTATCATTATGTCAACCATAGTATTATACTTAATGTAATGATTATATGTATAAGTCAATACCTAATAATTTTATATACGGATAATTAAATATAGTAAGTAATATTATAATAATGTTATATGGTTATTCTATAATTGTATTAGCCAATTACAAATCTAGAATAAAATTTATATATTAATAATTATTAATACTAATTATGTAATACCTAATATGTAATACCTTATACATTGATAATATCTAAAGTTATATTACTATTGGTTATAATGGATTATTACTATGTAATTAACATCTGTAATATAAAATAATATTGTAATTAATACATATTATTAATATTCATATAATAGTTAATTATCCTATTACTATATGTATTATACACAATTAATAATTATGGTTTGATATTAGTGTATCAATTATAATATTTTACACAAGCATTATAAGTAACCTATTATGGTATTTATCATAGTTAATTGTATTTATACATTATAAGCATTATAAGCATTATAAGCATTCCGAATGGGTCCGGGCCCCCCGGACCCCGGTCGCCTAAAATATTTTCGGGCCATCAAATACGACCTGAGAAACTATAGCTACCGCCCCGCCATGACCGTTCCTCTTTTTTTTTGCTTTTTACGGCCAAAAAACTAGAATTCCGCCCGATTCCTATATTTTCGTGTGCAGCCCATGCCTTCCGAATGGGTCCAGACCCTGATCCCCTAAAAAACTTTTGAGCCATAAAATACGACCTCAGGAACCATAGTCATCGCTCCGCCATGACCATTTCTCATTGTTTTGCATTTTACGGTCAAAAAACTAGAATTTTGCCCGATTCTCTTTTTTCGTGTGCTACACGCCTTCCGAGTGGGTCAGGGTCCCGCCCCAATCGCCTAAAAAATTTTTGGGCCATCAAATATGACCTAAGGAACCATAGACATCACCCCGCCATGACCGTTCCTCCGTTTTTTGCTTTTTACGGCTAAAAAACTAGAATTCTCCTGGTTGCCATATTTTCGTATGCTATAGCCCATGCCTTCCGAATGGGTCCGGCCCCCCGGACCCTGATCGTGTAAAAACTTTTCGGGCCATCAAATACTATCTAAGGTACCATAGTCACCGCCCTCCATGATAGTTCCACTTTTCTTGCATTTTACCATCGAAAGAACTAGAATTCCGCCCGATTCCCATATTTTCGTATGCTATAGCCCACGCTTTCCTAGTGGGCAGTGCCCCCAGACCCGGTTCACCTTACATTTATCCGGGACATCAAGTACGACCTAAGGTACCATAGTCACCGCCCCACCATGACCGTTCCTTGTTATTTTGATTTTTACGTCTAAAAAACTAGAATTCCGCCTGATTCCCATATTTTCGTGTCGCCTTCCGAGTGTGCCAGGCCTCGGTGACCCGGATCGCCTTAAAGTTTTTTGGGCCAGCAAATACGACCTTAGGAACCATAGTCACCCCCTTCCATGAGCGTTCTTCCTTTTTTGCATTTTACGGCCAAAAAACTAGAATTTTGCCCGATTGTCATATTTCGTGTGCTATAGCCCACGCCTTGCGAATGGGTCCGGCCCCCCCGAACCCCGATCGCCTAAAATTTTTTCGGGCCATCAAATACGACCTAAGGAACAATAGCCACTGCCCCGCCATGATTGTTCCTAGTTGTTTTGCTTTTTACGGCCAAAAAACTAGAATTTCGCCCGATTGCCATATTTTCGTGTGCTAGCCCACGCCTTCCGAATGGGTCCGGGCACCCTAGACTCCGATCGCCTAAAATTTTTTTGGGCCATCAAATACGACCTAAGAAACCATAGTCACCGCCCCGCCATGATCGTTCCTCGTTGTTTTGCTTTTTACGACCAAACAACTAGAATTCCGACCAATTCTCATATTTTCGTGTCGCCTTCCGAGTGTGCCTGGCCTTGGAGGCCCGGATCGCCTAAAATTTTTCCAGGCCATCAAATACGACCTAAGGAACCATAGATACCGCCCCGCCATGAACGTTCCTCATTTTTTTCTTTTTGCGGCAAAAGACTAGAATTTTGCCTGATTGCCATACTTTCGTATGCTATATCCCACGCCTTCCGAATGGTTCCGGATCCCCCGGACCGCGATCGCCTAAAACATTTTCGGGCCATCAAATACTAGCTAAGGTACCATAGTCACTGCACGCCATGACAGTTCCTCCTTTTTGCCGTTTACGGCCAAAAAAACTAGAATTCCATGTGATTCCCCTATTTTCGTGTGCTATAGCCCACGCCTTCCCAGTGGGCAGTGCCCCCGGACCCGGTTCGCCTAAAATTTATCCGGAAAGTCAAATAGGACCTAAGGTACCATAGTCACTGCCCCACCATGACCGTTCCTTGTTGTTTTGATTTTTATGACAAAAAAACTAGAATTCCGCTCAATTCGCATATTTTCGTGTCGCCTTCCGAGTGTGCCGGGCCTCGGTGACCCGGATCTCCTAAAACTTTTCGGGCCATCAAATACGACCTTAAGATCCATAGTCACCTGCTTCCATGAGCGTTCTTCCTTTTTTGCATTTTCCGGCCAAAAAACAAGAATTTCGCCCGATTGCCATATTTTCGTGTGCTATAGCCCACGCCTTCCGAATGGGTCCGGGTCCCTCGTAGCCGGATGGCCTAAAATTTTTCTGGGCCATCAAATACGACCTAAGGAACCATAGTCACCGCTTTCCATGACCGTTCTTCCTTTTTTGCATTAGAGTCCAAAAAACTAGAATTCTGCTTGATTCCCAGATTTTCGTGTGCTATAACCCACGCCTTCCGAATGGGTCCGGGACCCCCGGACCCCGATCGCCTAAAATTTTTTTGGGCCATCAATTACGACCTAAGGAACCATAACCCCTGCCCCGCTCTGACCGTTCCTCGTTCTTTTGCTTATTACGGCCAAAAAACTAGAATTCTGCCCGATTTCCATATTCTTGTGTGCGCCCACGCCCTATGAGTGGACCCAGGCCCCCCAGACCCCGATCGCCTAAAATTTTTTTGGGCCATCAAATACGACCTAATGAACCATAGTCACTGCCCCACCATGACCGTTTCTCATTGTTTTGATTTTTACGGCCAAAAAACTAGAATTTTTCCCGATTGCCATATTCTTTTGTGTGCTATATAGCCCACGCCCTCCGAATGGGTCCGGGACCCCCGGGCCCCGATCACCTAAAATTTGTTCAGGCCATCAAATACGACCTCAGGAATCATAGTCACCGCCCTGCCATAACCGTTTCTCGTAGTTTTGCGTTTTACGGTAAAAAAATTAGAATTTTGCCCGATTCCCATTTTTTTGTGTGCTATAGCCCACGCCTTTCGAGTGGGTTAGGGTCCCGCTCCAATCGCCTAAAATTTTTCAGAGCCATCAAATACGACCTAAGGAACCATAGTCACCACCCCTCCATGACCGTTCTTCGTTGTTTTGCTTTTTACGACCAAACAACTAGAATTCCGCCCGATTCCTATATTTTCGTGTCGCCTTCCGAGTGTGCTGGGCCTCGGTGACCCAGATCGCCTAAAAGTTTTTGGGCCATCAAATATGACCTAAGGAACAGTAGACATCACCCCGCCAAGACCCTTTGCACGTGCTTTTGCCTTTTACGGCCAAAAAACTAAAATTTCGCCCGATTGCCATATTTTCGTGTGCTATAGCCCCCGATTTCCTAGTGGGCAGTTCCCGTCGGACCCGGTTCGCCTAAAAATTTTCCAGGCTATCAAATACGACCTAAGGAACCATAGTCACTGCTTGCCATGAGCGTTCTTCCTTTTTTGCATTTTGCGGCCAAAAAACTGGAATTCCGCCTGATTCCCATATTTTCGTGTGCTATAGCCCACGCCTTCCGAATGGGTCCGAGCCACCCGGACCCCAATCGCCTAAAATTTTTCCGGGCCATCAAATACGACCTAAAGAACCATAGCCACTTCCCCGCCATGACCGTTCCTGTTTTTTTTTGCTTTTTACGGCCAAACAACTAGAGTTCCGCTCGATTCCCATATTTTTGTGTTGCCTTTCGAGTGTGCCGCGCCTCGGTTACCCGGATCGCCTAAAACTTTTCTGGGCCATCAAATACGACCTAAGGAACCATAGACATTGCCCTGCCATGACCGTTCTTCATTTTTTTGCTTTCTATGGCCAAAAAAACTAGAATTTTGCCAGATTGCCATATTTTCGTGTGCTATCCTTCTGAATGGGTCCGGGACCCCGGACCCCGATCGCGTAAAAACTTTTCGGGCCATCAAATACGAGCTAAGGTACCATAGTCACCTCCTTCCATGACACTTCCTCTTTTGTTTGCGTTTTACAACCAAAAAAACTAGAATTCTGCCCGATTCCCATATTTTCATTTGCTATAACCCACGCTATCCTAGTGGGCAGTGCCCCCCGGACCCAGTTCGCCTAAAAATTTTCCTGGCCATCAAATACGACCTAAGGAACCATAGTTACCGCTTTCCATAAGCGTTCTTCCTTTTTTGCATTTTGCAGCCAAAAAACTAGAATTCTGCCTGATTCCCATATTTTCATGTGCTACAGCCCACACCTTCCGAATGTGTCCGGGCCCCTCGGACCCCGATCGCCTAAAATTTTTCCGGGCCATCAAATACGACCTGAGAAACCATAGACACCACCCCGCCATGAACTTTCCTCGTTTTTTTGCTTTTTGCGCCAAAAAAACTAGAATTTCGCCTGATTGCCATATTTTCGTGTGCTATATCCCACGCCTTCCGAATGGGTCCGGGCCCCCCGGACTGTGATCGCCTAAAACATTTTCGGGCCATCAAATACGAGCTAAGGTACCGTAGTCACCGCCCGCCATGAGAGTTCCTATTGTTTTGCCGTTTACTGCCAAAACAACTAGAATTCCGCCTGATTCCCTTATTTTCGTGTGCTGTAGCCCACGCCTTCCCAGTGGGCAGTGCCCCCCGGACCCGGTTCGCCAAATATATATCCGGGAAGTCATATAGGACCTAAGGTACCATAGTCACCACCCCATCATGACTGTTCCTTGTTGTTTTGATTTTTATGACAAAAAATTAGAATTCCGCTCAATTCGCATATTTTTGTGTCGCCTTCTGAGTGTGCCGGGCCTCGGTGACCCGGATCTCCTAAAATTTTCCGGGCCATCAAATACGACCTTAGGATCCATATTCACCCATTTCCATGAGCGTTCTTCCTTTTTTGCATTTTCCGGCCAAAAAACAAGAATTTTGCCCGATAGCCATATTTTCGTGTGCTATAGCCCACGACTTCTGAATGGTTCCGGGTCCCCCGTAGCCGGATGGATTAAAAATTTTCCGGGCCATCAAATATGACCTAAGGAACCATAGTCACCGCTTGCCATGAGCATTCTTCCTATTTTGCATTTGAGTCCAAAAAACTAGAATTCCGCTTGATTCCCAGATTTTCATGTGCTATAACCCACGCCTTCCGAATGGGTCCGGGACCCCCGGACCTCGATCGCTTAAAATTTTTCCGGGCCATCAAATACGACCTAAGGAACCATAACCCCTGCCCTGCCATGACCATTCCTCGTTCTTTTGCTTATTACGGCCAGAAAACTAGAATTCCGCCCGATTCCCATATTTTTGTGTGCTATAGCCCACGCCTTCCGAGTGGACCCAGGCCCCCCAGACCCCGATCGCCTAAATTTTTTTGGGTCCATCAAATACGACCTAAGGAACCATAGACACCGCCCCGCCATGAACTTTCCTCATTTTTTTGCTTTTTGCGGCAACAAAACTAGAATTTCGCCTGATTGCCATATTTTCGTGTGCTATATCCCACGCCTTCCGAATGGGTCCGGGCCCCCCGGACTGCGATCGCCTAAAATATTTTCGGGCCATCAAATACGAGCTAAGGTACCATAGTAACCGCCCGCCATGACCGTTCCTCTTTTTTTGCTGTTTACGGCCAAACAAACTAGAATTCCACCCGATTCCCTTATTTTCGTGTGCTGTAGCCCACGCCTTCCCAGTGGGAAGTGCCCCCCGGACCCGGTTCGCCTAAAATTTATCCGGGAAGTCATATAGGACCTAAGGTACCATAGTCACCACCCCACCATGACCGTTCCTTGTTATTTTGAGTTTTATGACAAAACAACTAGAATTCCGCTCAATTCGCATATTTTTGTGTCGCCTTCTGAGTGTGCCGGGCCGCGGTGACCCGGATCTCCTTAAATTTTTCGGGGCATCAATACGACCTTAGGATCCATAGTCACCCGCTTCCATGAGCGTTCTTCATTTTTTGGATTTTCTGGCCAATAAACAAGAATTTCGCCCGATTGCCATATTTTCGTGTGCTATAGCCCACGCCTTCCGAATGGGTCCGGGCACCCGGAGTCGGATGGCCTAAAAACTTTCCGGGCCATCAAATACGTTCTAAGGAACCATAGTCGCCGCTTGCCATGAGCGTTCTTCCTTTTTTGCATTTGAGTCCAAAAAACTAGAATTCCGCTTGATTCCCAGATTTTCGTGTGCTATAACCCACGCCTTCCCAGTGGGCATTGCCCCCGGACCCGGTTCGCCTAAAATTTATCCGGGAAGTCATATAGGACCTAAGGTACCATAGTCACCACCCCACCATGACCGTTCCTTGTTATTTTGATTTTTACAATAAAAAAAACTAGAATTTCGCTCAATTCGCATATTTTCGTGTCGCCTTTCGAGTGTGCCGGGCCTCGATGACCCGGATCCCCTAAAATTTTCCTGGCCATAAAATACGACCTTAGGATCCATAGTCACCCGCTTCCATGAGCGTTCTTCATTTTTTGGATTTTCTGGCCAATAAACAAGAATTTCGCCCGATTTCCATATTTTCGTGTGCTATAGCCCACGCCTTCCGAATGGGTCCGGGCACCCGGAGCCGGATGGCCTAAAAACTTTCCGGTCCATCAAATACGACCTAAGGAACCATAGTCACCGCTTTCCATGAGCGTTCTTCTTTTTTTGCATTTGAGTCCAAAAAAACTAGAATTCCGCTTGATTCCCAGATTTTCGTGTGCTATAACCCACGCCTTCCGAATGGGTCCGGGACCCCCGGACCCCGATCGCCTAAAATTTTTCCGGGCCATCAAATACGACCTAAGGAAGCATAACCCCCACCCCGCCATGAACGTTCCTCGTTCTTTTGCTTATTACTGCCAAAAAACTAGAATTTCGCCCAATTCCCATATTTCTGTGTGCAATAGCCCACGCCTTCCGAGTGGACCTAGGCCCCCCAGACCTCGATCGCCTAAAGTTTTTCTGGTCTATCAAATACGACCTAAGGAACCATAGACACCGCCCCGCCATGAACTTTCCTCATTCTTTTACTTTTTGCGCCAAAAAAACTAGAATTTCGCCGGATTGCCATTTTTTCGTGTGCTATATCCCACGCCTTGCGAATGGGTCCGGGCCTCCCGGACTGCGATCGCCTAAAATATTTTTGGGCCATCAAATACGAGCTAAGGTACCATAGTCACCGCCCGCCATGACAGTTCCTATTTTTTTTTGCCGTTTACGGCCAAAAAAACTAGAATTCCCCTCGATTCCCTTATTTTCGTGTGCTATAGCCCACGCCTTCCCAGTGGGCATTGCCCCCGGACCCGGTTCGCCTAAAATTTATCCGGGAAGTCATATAGGACCTAAGGTACCATAGTAACCACCCCACCATGACCGTTCCATGTTATTTTGATTTTTACAATAAAAAAAACTAGAATTCCGCTCAATTCGCATATTTTCGTGTCGCATTCCGAGTGTGCCGGGCCTTGATGACCCGGATCCCCTAAAATTTTTCGGGCCATAAAATACGACCTTAGGATCCATAGTCACCCGCTTCCATGAGCGTTCTTCATTTTTTGGATTTTCTGGCCAATAAATAAGAGTTTCGCCCGATTGCCATATTTTCGTGTGCTATAGCCCACGCCTTCCGAATGGGTCCGGGCACCCAGAGCCAGATGGCCTAAAAAGTTTCCGGGCCATCAAATACGACCTAAGGAACCATAGTCACCACTTGCCATGAGCGTTCTTCCTTTTTTGCATTTGAGTCGAAAAAAACTAGAATTTCGCTTGATTCCCAGATTTTCGTGTGCTATAACCCACGCCTTCCGAATGGGTCCGGGACCCCCAGACCCCGATCGCCTAAAATTTCTCCAGGCCATCAAATACGACCTAAGGAAGCATAACCCCCACCCCGCCATGACCGTTCCTCGTTCTTTTGCTTATTACTACCAAAAAACTAGAATTTCGCCCAATTCCCATATTCCTGTGTGCAATAGCCTACGCCTTCCGAGTGGACCCAGGCCCCCCAGACCTCGATTGCCTAAAATTTTTCTGGTCCATCAAATAAGACCTAAGGAACCATAGACACCGCCCCGCCATGAACTTTCCTCATTTTTTTGCTTTTTGCGCCAAAAAAACTAGAATTTCGCCTGATTGCCATTTTTTCGTGTGCTATATATCCCACGCCTTGCGAATGGGTCCGGGCCTCCCGGACTGCGATCGCCTAAAATATTTTTGGGCCATCAAATACAAGCTAAGGTACCATAGTCACCGCCCGCAATGACAGTTCCTATTTGTTTTTGCTGTTTACGGCTAAAAAAACTAGAATTCCCCTCGATTCCCTTATATTCGTGTGCTATAAGGTACCATAGTCACCACCCTACCATGACCGTTCCTTGTTATTTTAATTTTTACAATACAAAAAACTAGAATTCCGCTCAATTCGCATATTTTCGTGTCGCCTTCCGAGTGTGCCGGGCCTCGATGACCCGGATCCCCTAAAATTTTCCGGGCCATAAAATACGACCTTAGGATCCATAGTCACCTGCTTCCATGAGCGTTATTCATTTTTTGGATTTTCTGGCCAATAAACAAGAATTTCGCCCAATTGCCATATTTTCGTGTGCTATAGCCCACGCCTTCCGAATGGGTCCGGGCACCCGGAGCCGGATGGCCTAAAAACTTTTCGGGCCATCAAATACGACCTATGGAACCATAGTCACCGCTTGCCATGAGCGTTCTTCCTTTTTTGCATTTGAGTCCAAAAAAACTAGAATTCCGCTTGATTCCCAGATTTTTGTGTGCTATAACCCACGCCTTCCGAATGGGTCCGGGACCCCCGGACCCCGATCGCCTAAAATTTTTCTGGGCCATCAAATACGACCTAAGGAAGCATAACCCCCACCCCGCCATGACCGTTCCTCGTTCTTTTGCTTATTACAGCCAAAAAACTAGAATTTCGCCCAATTCCCATATTTCTGTGTGCAATAGCCCACGCCTTCCGAGTGGACCCAGGCCCCCCAGACCTCGATCGCCTAAAATTTTTCTGGTCCATCAAATACGACCTAAGGAACCATAGACACCGCCCCGCCATGAACTTTCCTCATTTTTTTGCTTTTTGCGCCAAAAAAACTAGAATTTCGCCTGATTGCCATTTTTTCGTGTGCTATATCCCACGCCTTGCGAATGGGTCCGGGCCTCCCGGACTGCGATCGCCAAAAATATTTTTGGGCCATCAAATACGAGCTAAGGTACCATAGTCACCGCCCGCCATGACAGTTCCTATTTTGTTTTGCTGTTTACGGCGAAAAAAAATAGAATTCCCCTCGATTCCCTTATTTTCGTGTGCTATAGGCCTTCCCAGTGGGCATTGCCCCCGGACCCAGTTCGCCTAAAATTTATCCGGGAATTCATATAGGACCTTAGGTACCATAGTCACCACCTCACCATGACCGTTCCTTGTTATTTTGAATTTTACAATAAAAAAAAATAGAATTCTGCTCAATTCGCATATTTTCGTGTCGCCTTCCGAGTGTGCCGGGCCTCGATGACCAGGATCCCCTAAAATTTTCCGGGCCATAAAATACGACCTTAGGATCCATAGTCACCCGCTTCCATGAGCGTTCTTCATTTTTTGGATTTTCTGGCCAATAAACAAGAATTTCGCCCGATTGCCATATTTTCGTGTGCTATAGCCTACGACTTCCGAATGGGTCCGGGCACCCGGAGCCGGATGGCCTAAAAACTTTTCGGGCCATCAAATACGACCTAAGGAACCATAGTCACCGCTTGCCATGAGCGTTCTTCCTTTTTTGCATTTGAGTCCAAAAAAACTAGAATTCCGCTTGATTCCTAGATTTTCGTGTGCTATAACCCACGCCTTCCGAATGGGTCCGGGACCCCCGGACCCCGATCGCCTAAAATTTTTCCGGGCAATCAAATACGACCTAAGGAAGCATAACCCCCACCCAACCATGACCGTTCCTCGTTCTTTTTCTTATTACTGCCAAAAAACTAGAATTTCGCCCAATTCCCATATTTCTGTGTGCAATAGCCCACGCCTTCCGAGTGGACCCAGGCCCCCCAGACCTCGATCGCCTAAAATTTTTCTGGTCCATCAAATACGACCTAAGGAACCATAGACACCGCCCCGCCATGAACTTTCCTCATTTTTTTGCTTTTTGCGCCAAAAAAACTAGAATTTCGCCTGATTGCCATTTTTTCGTGTGCTATATCCCACGCCTTGCGAATGGGTCCGGGCCTCCCGGACTGCGATCGCCTAAAATATTTTTGGGCCATCAAATACGAGCTAAGGTACCATAGTCACCACCCGCCATGATAGTTCCTACTTTTTTTTGCTGTTTACGGCCAAAAAAACTAGAATTCCCCTCGATTCCCTTATTTTCGTGTGCTATAGGCCTTCCCAGTGGGCATTGCCCCCGGACCCAGTTCGCCTAAAATTTATCCGGGAATTCATATAGGACCTAAGGTACCATAGTCATTACCCCACCATGACCGTTCCTTGTTATTTTGATTTTTACAATAAAAAAAACTAGAATTTCGCTCAATTCGCATATTTTCGTGTCGCCTTCCGAGTGTGCCAGGCCTCGATGACCCGGATCCCCTAAAATTTTCCGGGCCTTAAAATACGACCTTAGGATCCATAGTCACCCGCTTCCATGAGCGTTCTTCCTTTTTTGCATTTTCTAACCAAAAAACTAGAATTTCGCCCGATTGCCATATTTTCGTTTGCTATAGCCCACGCCTTCCGAATGGGTCCGGGCACCTGGAACGGGATGGCCTAAAAACTTCCCGGGCCATCAAATACGACCTAAGGAACCATATTCACCACTTGCCATGAGAGTTCTTCCTTTTTTGCATTTTGCGGCCAAACAACTAGAATTCCGCCTGATTCCCATATTTTCGTGTGCTATAGCCCACGCCTTCCGAATGGGTCAGGGACCCCCGGACTCCGATAGCCTAAAATTTTTCCGGGACATCAAATACGACCTAAGGAACCATTACCCCCGCCCCTCCATGACCGTTCCTCTTTTTTTGCTGTTTACGGCCAAAAAAACTAGAATTCCACCCGATTCCCTTATTTTCGTGTGCTGTAGCCCACGCCTTCCCAGTGGGTAGTGCCCCCCAGACCCGGTTCGCCTAAAATTTATCCGGGAAGTCATATAGGACCTAAGGTACCATAGTCACCACCCCACCATGACCGTTCCTTGTTGTTTTGATTTTTATGACAAAAAAACTAGAATTCCGCTCAATTCGCATATTTTCGTGTCGCCTTCCGAGTGTGCCGGGCCTCGATGACTCGGATCCCCTAAAATTTTCCGGGCCATAAAATACGACCTTGGATCCATAGTCACCCGCTTCCCTGAGCGTTCTTCCTTTTTTGCATTTTCCAGCCAAAAAACTAGAATTTCGCCCGATTGCCATATTTTTGTTTGCTATAGCCCACGCCTTCCGAATGGGTCTAGGCACCTGGAGCCGGATGGCCTAAAAACTTTTCGGGCCATCAAATACGACCTAAGGAACCATAGTCACCACTTTCCATGAGCGTTCTTCCTTTTTTGCATTTTGCGGCCAAACAACTAGAATTATGCCTGATTCCCATATTTTCGTGTGCTATAGCCCACGCCTTCCGAATGGGTCAGATACCCCCGGACTCCGATAGCCTAAAATTTTTTCGGGACATCAAATACGACCTAAGGAACCATTACCCCTGCCCCGCCATGGCCGTTCCTCCTTTTTTGCTGTTTACGGCCAAAAAAACTTGAATTCCACCCGATTCCCTTATTTTCGTGTGCTGTAGCCCATGCCTTCCCAGTGGGTAGTGCCCCCCGGACCCGGTTCGCCTAAAATTTATCCGAGAAGTCATATAGGACCTAAGGTACCATAGTCACCACCCCACCATGACCGTTCCTTGTTATTTGGATTTTTACAATAAAAAAAACTAGAATTCCGCTCAATTCGCATATTTTCGTGTCGCCTTCCGAGTGTGCCGGGCCTCGATGACCCGGATCCCCTAAAATTTTCAGGGCCATAAAATGCGACCTTAGGATCCATAGTCACCCGCTTCCATGAGCGTTCTTCATTTTTTGGATTTTCTGGCCAATAAACAAGAATTTCACCTGATTGCCATATTTTCGAGTGCTATAGCCCACGCCTTCCGAATGGGTCCGGGCACCCGGAGCCGGATGGCCTAAAAACTTTCCGGGCCATCGAATACGACCTAAGGAACCATAGTCACCGCTTGCCATGAGCGTTCTTCCTTTTTTGCATTTGAGTCCAAAAAAACTAGAATTCCGCTTGATTCCCAGATTTTCGTGTGCTATAACCCACGCCTTCCGAATGGGTCCGGGACCCCCGGACCCCGATCGCCTAAAATTTTTCCGGGCCATCAAATACGACCTAAGGAAGCATAACCCCCACCCCGCCATGACCGTTCCTCGTTCTTTTGCTTATTACTGCCAAAAAACTAGAATTTCGCCCAATTCCCATATTTCTGTGTGCAATAGCCCACGCCTTCCGAGTGGACCCAGGCCCCCCAGACCTCGATCGCCTAAAATTTTTCTGGTCCATCAAATACGACCTAAGGAACCATAGACACTGCCCCGCCATGAACTTTTTTCATTTTTTTGCTTTTTGCGCCAAAAAAACTAGAATTTCGCCTGATTGCCATTCTTTCGTGTGCTATATCCCACGCCTTGCGAATGGGTCCGGGCCTCCCGGACTGCGATCGCCTAAAATATTTTTGGGCCATCAAATACGAGCTAAGGTACCATAGTCACCGCCCGCCATGACAGTTCCTATTTTTTTTTGCCGTTTACGGCCAAAAAAACTAGAATTCCCCTCGATTCCCTTATTTTCGTGTGCTATAGCCCACGCCTTCCCAGTGGGCATTGCCCCCGGACCCGGTTTGCCTAAAATTTATCCGGGAAGTCATATAGGACCTAAGGTACCATAGTCACCACCCCACCATGACCTATCCTTGTTATTTTGATTTTTACAATAAAAAAAACCAGAATTCCGCTCAATTCGCATATTTTCGTGTCGCCTTCCGAGTGTGCCGGGCCTCGATGACCCGGATCCCCTAAAATTTTCAGGGCCATAAAATACGACCTTAGGATCCATAGTCACCCTCTTCCATGAGCGTTCTTCATTTTTTGGATTTTCTGGCCAATAAACAAGAATTTCACCTGATTGCCATATTTTCGAGTGCTATAGCCCACGCCTTCCGAATGGGTCCGGGCACCCGGAGCCGGATGGCCTAAAAACTTTCTGGGCCATCGAATACGACCTAAGGAACCATAGTCACCGCTTGCCATGAGCGTTCTTCCTTTTTTGCATTTGAGTCCAAAAAAACTAGAATTCCGCTTGATTCCCAGATTTTCGTGTGCTATAACCCACGCCTTCCGAATGGGTCCGGGACCCCCGGACCCCGATCGCCTAAAATTTTTCCGGGCCATCAAATACGACCTAAGGAAGCATAACCCCCACCCCGCCATGACCGTTCCTCGTTCTTTTGCTTATTACTGCCAAAAAACTAGAATTTCGCCCAATTCCCATATTTCTGTGTGCAATAGCCCACGCCTTCCGAGTGGACCCAGGCCCCCAGACCTCGATCGCCTAAAATTTTTCTGGTCCATCAAATACGACCTAAGGAACCATAGACACCGCCCCGCCATGAACTTTTTTCATTTTTTTGCTTTTTGCGCCAAAAAAACTAGAATTTCGCCAGATTGCCATTCTTTCGTGTGCTATATCCCACGCCTTGCGAATGGGTCCGGGCCTCCCGGACTGCGATCGCCTAAAATATTTTTGGGCCATCAAATACGAGCTAAGGTACCATAGTCACCGCCCGCCATGACAGTTCCTATTTTTTTTTGCCGTTTACGGCCAAAAAAACTAGAATTCCCCTCGATTCCCTTATTTTCGTGTGCTATAGCCCACGCCTTCCCAGTGGGCATTGCCCCCGGACCCGGTTTGCCTAAAATTTATCCGGGAAGTCATATAGGACCTAAGGTACCATAGTCACCACCCCACCATGACCGTTCCTTTTTATTTTGATTTTTACAATAAAAAAAACCAGAATTCCGCTCAATTCGCATATTTTCGTGTCGCCTTCCGAGTGTGCCGGGCCTCGATGACCCGGATCCCCTAAAATTTTCAGGGCCATAAAATACGACCTTAGGATCCATAGTCACCCTCTTCCATGAGCGTTCTTCATTTTTTGGATTTTCTGGCCAATAAACAAGAATTTCACCTGATTGCCATATTTTCGAGTGCTATAGCCCACGCCTTCCGAATGGGTCCGGGCACCCGGAGCCGGATGGCCTAAAAACTTTCTGGGCCATCGAATACGACCTAAGGAACCATAGTCACCGCTTGCCATGAGCGTTCTTCCTTTTTTGCATTTGAGTCCAAAAAAACTAGAATTCCGCTTGATTCCCAGATTTTCGTGTGCTATAACCCACGCCTTCCGAATGGGTCCGGGACCCCCGGACCCCGATCGCCTAAAGATTTTCCGGGCCATCAAATACGACCTAAGGAAGCATAACCCCCACCCCGCCATGACCGTTCCTCGTTCTTTTGCTTATTACTGCCAAAAAACTAGAATTTCGCCCAATTCCCATATTTCTATGTGCAATAGCCCACGCCTTCCGAGTGGACCCAGGCCCCCCAGACCTCGATCGCCTAAAAATTTTCTGGTCCATCAAATACGACCTAAGGAACCATAGACACCGCCCCGCCATGAACTTTCCTCATTTTTTTGCTTTTTGCGCCAAAAAAACTAGAATTTCGCCTGATTGCCATTCTTTCGTGTCCTATATCCCACGCCTTGCGAATGGGTCCGGGCCTCCCGGACTGCGATCGCCTAAAATATTTTTGGGCCATCAAATACGAGCTAAGGTACCATAGTCACCGCCAGCCAAGACAGTTCCTATTTGTTTTTGCCGTTTACGGCCAAAAAAACTAGAATTCCCCTCGATTCCCTTATTTTCGTGTGCTATAACCCACGCCTTCCCAGTGGGCATTGCCCCCGGACCCGGTTCACCTAAAATTTATCCGGGAAGTCATATAGGACCTAAGGTACCATAGTCACCACCCCACCATGACCGTGCCTTGTTATTTTGATTTTTACAATAAAGAAAACTAGAATTCCGCTCAATTCGCATATTTTCGTGTCGCCTTCCGAGTGTGCCGGGCCTCGATGACCTGGATCCCCTAAAATTTTCCGGGCCATAAAATATGACCTTAGGATCCATAGTCACCCGCTTCCATGAGCGTTCTTCATTTTTTGGATTTTTTGGCCAATAAACAAGATTTTCGCCCGATTGCCATATTTTCGTGTACTATAGCCCACGCCTTCCGAATGGGTCCGGGCACCCGGAGCCGGATGGCCTAAAAACTTTCCGGGCCATCAAATACGACCTAAGGAACCATAGTCAACGCTTGCCATGAGCGTTCTTCCTTTTTTGCATTTGAGTCCAAAACAACTAGAATTCCGCTTGATTCCCAGATTTTCGTGTGCTATAACCCTCGCCTTCCGAATGGGTCTGGGACCCCCGGACCCCGATCGCCTAAAATTTTTCCGGGCCATCAAATACGACCTAAGGAAGCATAACCCCCACCCCGCCATGACCGTTCCTCGTTCTTTTGCTTATTACTGCCAAAAAACTAGAATTTTGCCCAATTCCCATATTTCTGTGTGCAATAGCCCACGCCTTCCGAGTGGACCCAGGCTCCCCAGACCTCGATCGCCTAAAAATTTTCTGGTCCATCAAATACGACCTAAGGAAGCATAGACACCGCCCCGCCATGAACTTTCCTCATTTTTTTGCTTTTTGCGCCAAAAAAACTAGAACTCCCCTCGATTCCCTTATTTTCGTGTGCTATAGCCCACGCCTTCCCAGTGGGCATTGCCCCTGGACCCGGTTCGCCTAAAATTTATCCGGGAAGTCATATAGGACCTAAGGTACCATAGTCACAACCCCACTATGACCGTTCCTTGTTATTTTGATTTTTACAATAAAATAAACTAGAATTCTGCTCAATTCGCATATTTTCGTGTCGCCTTCCGAGTGTGCCGGGCCTCGATAACCCGGATCCCCTAAAATTTTCCGGGCCATAAAATACGACCTTAGGATCCATAGTCACCCGCTTCCCTGAGCGTTCTTCCTTTTTTGCATTTTCCAGCCAAAAAACTAGAATTTCGCCCGATTGCCATATTTTTGTTTGCTATAGCCCACGCCTTCCGAATGGGTCCGGGCACCTGAAGCCGGATGGCCTAAAAACTTTCCGGGCCATCAAATACGACCTAAGGAACCATAGTCACCACTTGCCATGAGCGTTCTTCCTTTTTTGCACTTTGCGGCCAAACAACTAGAATTCCGCCTGATTCCCATATTTTCATGTGCTATAGCCCACGCCTTCCGAATGGGTCAGGGACCCCCGGACTCCGATAGCCTAAAATTTTTTCGGGACATCAAATACGACCTAAGGAACCATTACCCCCGCCCCGCCATGGCCGTTCCTCTTTTTTTGCTGTTTACGGCCAAAAAAACTAGAATTCCACCCGATTCCCTTATTTTCGTGTGCTGTAGCCCACGCCTTCCCAGTGGGTAGTGCCCCCGGACCCGGTTCGCCTAAAATTTATCCGGGAAGTCATATAAGACCTAAGGTACCATAGTCACCACCCCACCATGACCGTTCCTTGTTATTTGGATTTTTACAATAAAAAAAACATGAATTCCGCTCAATTCGCATATTTTCGTGTCGCCTTCCGAGTGTCCCAGGCCTTGATGACCCGGATCCCCTAAAATTTTCCGGGCCATAAAATACGACCTTAGGATCCATAGTCACTTGCTTCCTTGAGCGTTCTTCATTTTTTGGATTTTCTGGCCAATAAACAAGAATTTCGCCTGATTGCCATATTTTCGTGTGCTATAGCCCACGCCTTCCGAATGGGTCCGGGCACCCGGAGCCGGATGGCCTAAAAACTTTTCGGGCCATCAAATACGACCTAAGGAACCATAGTCACCGCTTGCCATGAGCGTTCTTCCTTTTTTGCATTTGAGTCCAAAAAAACTAGAATTCCGCTTGATTCCCAGATTTGCGTGTGCTAACCCACGCCTTCCGAATGGGTCCGGGACCCCCGGACCCCGATCGCCTAAAAGTTTTCCGGGCCATCAAATACGACCTAAGGAAGAATAACCCCCACCCCTCCATGACCGTTCCTCGTTCTTTTGCTTATTACTGCCAAAAAACTAGAATTTCGCCCAATTCCCATATTTCTGTGTGCAATAGCCCACGCCTTCCGAGTGGACCCAAGCCCCCCAGACCTCGATCGCCTAAAATTTTTCTGGTCCATCAAATACGACCTAAGGAACCATAGACACCGCCCCTCCATGAACTTTCCTCATTTTTTTGCTTTTTGCGCCAAAAAAACTAGAATTTCGCCTGATTGCCATTTTTTCGTGTGCTATATCCCACGCCTTGCGAATGGGTCCGGGCCTCCCAGACTGCGATCGCCTAAAATATTTTTGGGCCATCCAATACAAGCTAAGGTACCATAGTCAACGCCCTCCATGACAGTTCCTATTTTTGTTTTGCTTTTTACGGCCAAAAAACTAGAATTCCCCTCGATTCCCTTATTTTCGTGTGCTATAGGCCTTCCCAGTGGGCATTGCCCCCAGAACCGGTTCGCCTAAAATTTATCCGGGAAGTCATATAGGACCTAAGGTACCATAGTCAGCACCCCACCATGACCGTTCCTTGTTGTTTTGATTTTTATGACAAAAAAACTAGAATTCCGCTCAATTCGCATATTTTCGTGTCGCCTTCCGAGTGTGCCGGGCCTCGATGACCCGGATCCCCTAAAATTTTCCGGGCCATAAAATATGACCTTAGGATCCATAGTCACCCGCTTCCCTGAGCGTTCTTCCTTTTTTGCATTTTCCAGCCAAAACACTAGAATTTTGCCCGATTGCCATATTTTTGTTTGCTATAGCCCACGCCTTCCGAATGGGTCCGGGCACCTGGAGCGGGATGGCCTAAAAACTTTCCGGGCCATCAAATACGACCTAAGGAACCATATTCACCACTTTCCATGAGCGTTCTTCCTTTTTTGCATTTTGCGGCCAAACAACTAGAATTCCGCCTGATTCCCATATTTTCGTGTGCTATAGCCCACGCCTTCCGAATGGGTCAGGGACCCCCGGACTCCGATAGCCTAAAATTTTTCCGGGACATCAAATACGACCTAAGGAACCATTACCCCCGCCCCGCCATGACCGTTCCTCTTTTTTTTTCTGTTTAAGGCCAAATAAACTAGAATTCCACCCGATTCCCTTATTTTCGTGTGCTGTAGCCCACGCCTTCCCAGTGGGTAGTGCCCCCCGGACCCGGTTCGCCTAAAATTTATCCAGGAAGTCATATAGGACCTAAGGTACCATAGTCAGCACCCCACCATGACCGTTCCTTGTTGTTTTGATTTTTATGACAAAAAAACTAGAATTCTGCTCAATTCGCATATTTTCGTGTCGCCTTCTGAGTGTGTCGGGCCTCGGTGACCCGGATCTCCTTAAATTTTCCGGGCCATCAATACGACCTTAGGATCCATAGTCACCCGCTTCCATGAGCGTTCTTCATTTTTTGGATTTTCTGGCCAAAAAACTAGAATTTCGCCCGATTGCCATATTTTTGTTTGCTATAGCCCACGCCTTCCGAATGGGTCCGGGCACCTGGAGCCGGATGGCCTAAAAACTTTCCGGGACATCAAATACGACCTAAGGAACCATAGTCACCACTTGCAATGAGCATTCTTCCTTTTTTTCATTTTGCGGCCAAACAACTAGAATTCCGCCTGATTCCCATATTTTCGTGTGCTATAGCCCACGCCTTCCGAATGGGTCAGGGACCCCCGGACTCCGATAGCCTAAAATTTTTCCGGGACATCAAATACGACCTAAGGAACCATTACCCCCACCCCGCCATGGACGTTCCTCTTTCTTTGCTGTTTACGGCCAAAAAAAACTAGAATTCCACCCGATTCCCTTATTTTCGTGTGCTGTAGCCCACGCCTTCCTAGTGGGTAGTGCCCCCCGGACCCGGTTCGCCTAAAATATCCAGGAAGTCATATAGGACCTAAGGTACCATAGTCATCACCCCACCATGACCGTTCCTTGTTGTTTTGATTTTTATGACAAAAAAACTAGAATTCTGCTCAATTCGCATATTTTCGTGTCGCCTTCCGAGTGTGCCGGGCCTCGATGACCCGGATCCCCTAAAATTTTCCGGGCCATAAAATATGACCTTAGGATCCATAGTCACCCGCTTCCCTGAGCGTTCTTCCTTTTTTGCATTTTCCAGCCAAAAACTAGAATTTCGCCCGATTGCCATATTTTTGTTTGCTATAGCCCACGCCTTCCGAATGGGTCCGGGCACCTGGAGCCGGATGGCCTAAAAACTTTCCGGGACATCAAATACGACCTAAGGAACCATAGTCACCACTTGCAATGAGCGTTCTTCCTTTTTTTCATTTTGCGGCCAAACAACTAGAATTCCGCCTGATTCCCATATTTTCGTGTGCTATAGCCCACGCCTTACGAATGGGTCAGGGACCCCCGGACTCTGATAGCCTAAAATTTTTCCGGGACATCAAATACGACCTAAGGAACCATTACCCCCGCCCCGCCATGGACGTTCCTCTTTTTTTGCTGTTTACGGCCAAAAAAACTTGAATTCCACCCGATTCCCTTATTTTCGTGTGCTGTAGCCCACGCCTTCCCAGTGGGTAGTGCCCCCCGGACCCGGTTCGCCTAAAATTTATCCAGGAAGTCATATAGGACCTAAGGTACCATAGTCAGCACCCCACCATGACCGTTCCTTGTTGTTTTGATTTTTATGACAAAAAAACTAGAATTCTGCTCAATTCGCATATTTTCGTGTCGCCTTCCGAGTGTGCCGGGCCTCGATGACCCGGATCCCCTAAAATTTTCCGGGCCATAAAATATGACCTTAGGATCCATAGTCACCCGCTTCCCTGAGCGTTCTTCCTTTTTTGCATTTTCCAGCCAAAACACTAGAATTTTGCCCGATTGTCATATTTTTGTTTGCTATAGCCCACGCCTTCCGAATGGGTCCGGGCACCTGGCGCCGGATGGCCTAAAAACTTTCCGGGACATCAAATACGACCTAAGGAACCATAGTCACCACTTGCAATGAGCGTTCTTCCTTTTTTGCATTTTGCGGCCAAACAACTAGAATTCCGCCTGATTCCCATATTTTCGTGTGCTATAGCCCACGCCTTCCGAATGGGTCAGGGACTCCCGGACTCCGATAGCCTAAAATTTTTTCGGGACATCAAATACGACCTAAGGAACCATTACCCCCGCCCCGCCATGGCCGTTCCTCTTTTTTTGCTGTTTACGGCCAAAAAAACTAGAATTCCACCCGATTCCCTTATTTTCGTGTGCTGTAGCCCACGCCTTCCCAGTGGGTAGTGCCCCCGGACCCGGTTCGCCTAAAATTTATCCGGGAAGTCATATAGGACCTAAGGTACCATAGTCACCACCCCACCATGACCGTTCTTTGTTATTTGGATTTTTACAATAAAACAAACTAGAATTCTGCTCAATTCGCATATTTTCGTGTCGCCTTCCGAGTGTGCCGGGCCTCGATGACCCGGATCCCCTAAAATTTTCCGGGACATAAAATATGACCTTAGGATCCATAGTCACCCGCTTCCATGAGCGTTCTTCATTTTTTGGATTTTCTGGCCAATAAACAAGAATTTTGCCCGATTGCCATATTTTCATGTGTTATAGCCCACGCCTTCCGAATGGTTCCGGGCACCCGGAGCCGGATGGCCTAAAAACTTTCCGGGCCATCAAATACGACCTAAGGAACCATAGTCACCGCTTGCCATGAGCGTTCTTCCTTTTTTGCATTTGAGTCCAAAAAAACTAGAATTCCGCTTGATTTCCATATTTTCATGTGCTATAACCCACGCCTTCCGAATGGGTCCGGAACCCCCTGACCCCGATCGCCTAAAAATTTTCCGGGCCATCAGATATGACCTAAGGAAGCATAACCCCCACCCTGCCATGTCCATTCCTCGTTCTTTTGCTTATTACTGCCAAAAAACTAGAATTTCGCCCAATTCCCATATTTCTGTGTGCAATAGCCCACGCCTTCCGAGTGGACCCAGGCCCCCCAGACCTCGATCGCCTAAAATTTTTCTGGTCCATCAAATACGACCTAAGGAACCATAGACACCGCCCCGCCATGAACTTTCCTCATTTTTTTGCTTTTTGCGCCAAAAAAACTAGAATTTCGCCTGATTGCCATTTTTTCGTGTGCTATATCCCACGCCTTGCGAATGGGTCCGGGCCTCCCGGACTGTGATCGCCTAAAATATTTTTGGGCCATCAAATACGAGCTAAGGTACCATAGTCACCACCCGCCATGACAGTTCCTATTTTTTTTTGCTGTTTACGGCCAAAAAAACTAGAATTCCCCTCGATTCCCTTATTTTCGTGTGCTATAGCCCACGCCTTCCCAGTGGGCATTGCCCCCGGACCCGGTTCGCCTAAAATTTATCCGGGAAGTCATATAGGACCTAAGGTACCATAGTCACCACCCCACCATGACCGTTCCTTGTTATTTTGATTTTTACAATAAAATTAACTAGAATTCCGCTCAATTCGCATATTTTCGTGTCGCCTTCCGAGTGTGCCGGGCCTCGATGACCCGGATCCCCTAAAATTTTCCGGGCCATAAAATACGACCTTAGGATCCATAGTCACCCGCTTCCATGAGTGTACTTCCTTTTTTGCATTTTCCAGCCAAAAAACTAGAATTTTGCCCGATTGCCATATTTTCGTTTGCTATAGCCCACGCCTTCCGAATGGGTCCGGGCACCTGGAGCCGGATGGCCTAAAAACTTTCCGGGCCATCAAATATGACCTAAGGAACCATAGTCACCACTTGCCATGAGCGTTCTTCCTTTTTTGCATTTTGCGGCGAAACAACTAGAATTCCGCCTGATTCCTATATTTTCGTGTGCTATAGCCCACGCCTTCCGAATGGGTTAGGGACCCCCGGACTCCGATAGCCTAAAATTTTTCCGAGACATCAAATACAACCTAAGGAACCATTACCCCCGCCCCGCCATGACCGTTCCTCTGTTTTTGCTGTTTACGGCCAAAAAAATTAGAATTCCACCCGATTCCCTTATTTTCGTGTGCAGTAGCCCACGCCTTCCCAGTGGGTAGTGCCCCTCGGACCCGGTTCGCCTAAAATTTATCCGGGAAGTCATATAGGACCTAAGGTACCATAGTCACCACCCCACCATGACCGTTCCTTGTTGTTTTGATTTTTATGACAAAAAAACTAGAATTCCGCTCAATTTGCATATTTTTGTGTCGCCTTCTGAGTGTGTCGGGCCTCGGTGACCCGGATCTCCTTAAATTTTCCGGGCCATCAATACGACCTTAGGATCCATAGTCACCCGCTTCCATGAGCGTTCTTCATTTTTTGGATTTTCTGGCCAATAAACAAGAATTTCGCCCGATTGCCATATTTTCGTGTGCTATAGCCCACGCCTTCCGAATGGGTCCGGGCACCCGGAGTCGGATGGCCTAAAAACTTTTCGGGCCATCAAATACGACCTAAGGAACCATAGTCACCGCTTGCCATGAGCGTTCTTCCTTTTTTGCATTTGAGTCCAAAAAACTAGAATTCTGCTTGATTCCCAGATTTTCGTGTGCTTTAACCCACGCCTTCCGAATGGGTCCGGGACCCCCGGACCCCGATCGCCTAAAATTTTTCCGGGCCATCAAATGCGACCTAAGGAAGCATAACCCCCACCCCGCCATGACCGTTCCTCGTTCTTTTGCTTATTACTGCCAAAAAACTAGAATTTCGCCCAATTCCTATATTTCTGTGTGCAATAGCCCACGCCTTCCGAGTGGACCCAGGCCCCCAGACCTCGATCGCCTAAAATTTTTCTGGTCCATCAAATACGACCTAAGGAACCATAGACACCGTCCCACCATGAACTTTCCTCATTTGTTTGCTTTTTGCGCCAAAAAAACTAGAATTTCGCCTGATTGCCATTTTTTCGTGTGCTCCACGACTTGCGAATGGGTCCGGGCCTCCCGGACTGCGATCGCCTAAAATATTTTTGGGGAATCAAATACGAGCTAAGGTACCATAGTCACCGCCCGCCATGACAGTTCCTATTTATTTTTGCCGTTTACGGCCAAAAAAACTAGAATTCCCCTCGATTCCCTTATTTTTGTGTGCTATAGCCCATGCCTTCCCAGTGGGCATTGCCCCCGGACCCGGTTCGCCTAAAATTTATTCGGGAAGTCATATAGGACCTAAGGTACCATAGTGACCGCCCCACCATGACCATTCCTTTTTATTTTGATTTTTACAATAAAAAAAACTAGAATTCCGCTCAATTCGAATATTTTCGTGTCGCCTTCCGAGTGTGCCGGGCCTCGATGACCCGGATCCCCTAAAATTTTCCGGGCCATAAAATACGACCTTAGGATCCATAGTCACCCGCTTCCATGAGCGTTCTTCCTTTTTTGCATTTTCCAGCCAAAAAACTAGAATTTCGCCCGATTGCCATATTTTTGTTTGCTATAGCCCACGCCTTCCGAATGGGTCCGGGCACCTGGAGCCGGCTGGCCTAAAAACTTTCCGGGCCATCAAATACGACCTAAGGAACCATAGTCACCACTTTCCATGAGCGTTCTTCCTTTTTTGCATTTTGCGGCCAAACAACTAGAATTCCGCCTGATTCCAATATTTGCGTGTGCTATAGCCCACGCCTTCCGAATGGGTCAGGGACCCCCGGACTCCGATAGCCTAAAATTTTTACGGGACATCAAATACGACCTAAGGAACCATTACCCCTGCCCCGCCATGACCGTTCCTCGTTCTTTTGCTTATTACGGCCAAAAAACTAGAATTCCGCCCGATTCCCATATTTTCGTGTGCTATAGCCCACGCCTTCCGAGTGGACACAAGCCCCCCAGACCCCGATCGCCTAAAAATTTTTTGGGCCAACAAATACGACCTAATGAACCATAGTCACCACCTCTAAATGACCTTTCCTCGTTGTTTTGCATTTTACGGCCAAAAAACTAGAATTTCGCCCGATTCCCATTTTTTTGTGTGCTATAGCCCATGCCTTCCTAGTAGGTCAGGGTCCCCCGGACCCCGATCGCCAAAACATTTTTCGGGCCATCAAATATGACCTAAGGAACCATATTCACCGCCCGATATGACCGTTCTTCATTATTTTCATTTTATAGCCAAAAATCTAGAATTCCACCCGATTTCCACATTTTCGTATGCTATAGCCCACGCCTTCCGAGTTGACCCGGGCCCCCCGGACCCTGATCGCCTAAAAGTTTTTCGGGCCATCAAATACGACCTTAGGAACCATAGTCACCACCCCGCCATGACCGTTCCTTGTTGTTTTGCATTTTACGGCTAAAAAACTAGAATTTCGCCCGATTCCTATTTTTCGTGTGCCCCCACGCCTTCCGAAGGGTCAGGGTCCCTCCCAATCGCCTAAAATTTTTCCGGGCCATCAAATATGACCTAAGGAACCATAGCCACTGGCCCGCCATGACCCTTCCTCGTTGTTTTGCTTTTTACGGCCAAAAAACTAGAAGTTTGCCCGATTGCCATAATTTCATGTGCCATAGCACACGCCTTCCGAATGGGTCAGGGACCCCCGGACCCCGATCGCCTAAAAAATTTTCGGGCCACCAAATACGACCTCAGGAATCATAGTCACCGCCCCACCATGACCGTTTCTCGTTGTTTTGCATTTTACGGCCAAAAAATTAGAATTTGGCCCGATTCCCATTTTTTCGTGTGCTATAACCCACGCCTTTCGAGTGGGTCAGGGTACCGCCCCAATCGCCTAAAAGTTTTCCAGGCCATCAAATATTATCTAAGGAACCATAGTCTCCACCTCGCCATGACCGTTCCTCGTTGTTTTGCTTTTTACGACCAAACAACTAGAATTCCGCCCGATTCCTATATTTTCATGTCACCTTCCGAGTGTGCCGGGCCTCGGTGACCCGGATGGCCTAGAATTTTTTTGGGCCATCCAATACGACCTAAGGAACCATAGACATCAACCCGCCATGACCGTTTCTCAGTTTTTTGATTTTTACGGCCAAAAAACTAGAATTTCGCCCGATTGCCATATTTTCGTGTGTTATAGCCCACGCCTTCCGAATGGGTCCAGGCACCCAGGACCCCGATCGCGTAAAAACCTTTCGGGCCATCAAATACTAGCTAAGGTACCATAGTCAACGCCCGCTCAATTTGCATATTTTTGCATATTTTCATGTCACCTACCGAGTGTGCCGGGCCTCGGTGACCTGGATCTCCTAAAATTTTCCGGGCCATCAAATACGACCTTAGGATCCATAGTCACCCGCTTCCATGATCGTTCTTCCTTTTTTGCATTTTTCGGCCAAAAAACTAGAAATTCGCCCGATTGCCATATTTTCGTATGCTAGCCCACGCTTTCCAAATGGGTCCGGGCCCCCTGAGCCGGATGGCGTAAAGTTTTTCCGGGCCATCAAATACGACCTAAGGAACCATAGTAACCTATTTCCATGAGAGTTATTCCTTTTTTTCATTTTGCGGCAAAAAAACTAAAATTCCGCCGATTCCCATATTTTCGTGTGCTATAGCCCACGCCTTCCGAATGGGTCCAGGCCTCCCGGATCCCGATCGCCTAAAATTTTTCCGGGCCATCAAATACGACCTAAGGAACCATAGCCACCACTCCGCCATGACCGTTCCTCGTTCTTTTGCTTATTACGAAAAAAAACTAGAATTCCGCCTGATTCCTATATTTTCGTGTGCTATAGTCCACGCCTTCCGAGTGAGACCCAGGCCCCCCGGACCCCGATCGCCTAAAATATTTTTGGGCCATCAAATACGACCTAAGGAACCATAGTCACCGCCCGCTATGACTGTTCTTCATTGTTTGCATTTTATAGCCAAAAAACTAGAATTCCACCTAATTCCCATATTTTCGTGTGCTAAATAGCCCACGCCTTCCGAGTTGACCCGGGTCCCCCGGACCCCGATAGACTAAAGGTTTTTCGGGCCATAAAATATGACCTCAGGAACCATAGTCACCGCCCCTCCATGACCGTTCCTCGTTGTTTTGCATTTTACGGCCAAAAAACTAGAATTCCCCCTGATTCCAATATTTACGTGTGCTATAGCTCACTCCTTCCGAATGGGTCCGGGCCCCCGGACCCGGATCTCCTAAAATTATTTCGGGCCATCAAATACGACCTAATAAACCATAGTCACCACCCTTGCAAGGCCATTCCTCCTTGTTTTGCGTTTTACGGACAATAAACTAGAATTTTGCCCGATTCCCATATTTTCGTGTGCTATGCCCACTCCTTCCGAGTGGGTCCGGACCCCGATCGCCTAAAATTTATTTGGGACATCAAATACGACCTAAGGAACCATAGCCACCGCCCCTCCATGACCATTCCTCATTCTTTTGCTTATTACGGCCAAAAAACTAGAATTTCGCCTGATTCCCATATTTTTGTGTGCTATAGCCCACTCCTTCCGAGTTAGACCCAGGCCCCCCGGACCCCGATCGCCTAAAATTTTTCTGAGCCATCAAATAGGACCGAAGGAACCATAGCCCTTACCCCGCCATGACCGTTCCTCATTTTGTGTTTTACAACCAAAAAATTTGAATTCCGCCCGATTCTCATATTTTCGTGTGCTATAGCCCACGCCTTCCGAGTGGGCCCGGGCCCACGAACTCGGATCGCCTTAAAAATTTTTGGGCCATCTAATAGGACCTAAGGAACCATAGCCACCGCCCGGCCATGACCGTTCCTCGTTGTTTTGCGTTTTACGGCCAAAAAACTAGAATTCCGCCTGATTCCCATATTTTCGTGTGCTATAGCCCACTCCTTCCGAATGTGTCCGGGCCCCCGGACCCCGATCTCCTAAAGTTATTTCGGGCCATCAAATACGACCTAAGAAACCATAGTCACCTCCCCACCATGGCCATTCCTCGTTGTTTTGCATTTTTCGGACAATAAACTAGAATTCCGCCCTATTCCAATATTTTAGTGTGCTCTAGCCCACGCCTTCCGAGTGGTCCCGGGTCTCCCGAAACCGAATTGCCTAAAAATTTTCCAGGCCATCAAATACAACATAAGGAACCATAGTCACCGCCCCGCCATGGCCGTTCCTTGTTGTTTTGCGTTTTATGGCCAAAAAACTAGAATTCCTCCCGATTGCCATATATTCATGCGTTTCAGTCCACGCCTTCCGAGTGGGTCCGGGCCCGCCGGACCCCGATCGCCTAAAAATTTTTTGCGCTATCAAATAGGAACTAAGGAACCATAGTCACTGCCCCGCCATGACCATTCCTTGTAGTTTTGCTTTATACGGCCAAAAACTAGAATTTCGCCCGATTGCCATATTTTCGTGTGCTATAGCCCACGCCTTCCAAGTGGGTCCACGCCCCCGAACCCCGATCACCTAAAATTGTACCGAGCCATCAAATACAACCTAAGGAGCCATAAGCACTGCCCTGCCATGGCCGTTCCTCGTTGATTTGCATTTTACGACCAAAAAACTAGAATTCCGCCCGATTTCCATATATTCGTGTTGTAGCCCACGCCTTCCGAGTGGGTCCGGGCCCCCCGGATCCTGATCGCCTAAAATATTTACGGGCTATCAAATACGACCTAAGGAAAAATAGTCACCACCCTGCCAGGTCAGTTCCTCGTTGTTTTGCTTTTTACGACCAAAAAACTAGAATTTCGCTCGATTCCCATATTTTTGTGTGCTCTATCCCACGCCTTCTGAGTGGGTACGGGCCCCCGGACCCCGATCGGCTAAAATTATTCCGGGCTATCAAATTCGACCTAAGGAACCATAGTCACCGCCCCGCCATGGCCATTCCTCGTTGTTTCGCATTTTACGGCCAAAAAACTAGAATTCCGCCCGATTCCCATATATTCGTGTGTTATAGCCTACGCCTTCCGTGTGGGTCCGGGCCCTCGGAACCCGACCGCCTAAAATTATTCTGGGCCATCAAATGCGACCTAAGGAACCATAGTCACCGCCCCACCATGGCCGTTCCTCGTTGGTTTTCGTTTTACGTCAGAAAAACTAGAATTCCGCCCGATTCCCATATTTTCGTGTGCTATAAACAACGCCTTCCCAGTGGGTAGTGCCCCTCCAGATCCGGTTCACCTAAAATTTATCCGGGAAGTAATATAGGACCTAAGGTACCCTAGTCACTGCCCCATCATGAGCGTTCCTTGTTGTTTTGATTTTTACGACAAAAAACTAGAATTTCGCTCAATTCGCATATTTTCGTGTCGCCTTTCGAGTGTGCCGGGCCTCGGTGACCCGGATCTCCTAAAAATTTTCGGGCCATCAAATATGACCTTAGGATCCATAGACACCTGCTTCCATGAGAGTTCTTCCTTTTTTGCATTTTTCGGCCAAAAAACTAGAATTTCGCCTGATTGCCATATTTTCGTGTGCTAGCCCACGCTTTCCGAATGGGTCCGGGACCGCTGAGCCGGATGGCGTAAAATTTTTCCGGGCCATCAAATACGACCTAAGGAACCATAGTCACCACTTTCCATGAGCATTCTTCCTTTTTTGCATTTTGCGGCCAAAAAACTAGAATTTCGCCTGATTCCCATATTTTCGTGTGCTATAGCCCACGCCTTCCGAATGGGTCCGGGCCACCCGGACCCCAATCGCCTAAAATTTTTCCGGGCCATCAAATACGACCTAAAGAACCATAGCCACTGCCCCGCCATGACCGTTCCTGGGTATTTTACTTTTTACGGCCAAACAGCTAGAATTCCGTCCGATTCCCATATTTTTATGTTGCCTTCCGAGTGTGCCGCGCCTCGGTTACCCGGATCGCCTAAAACTTTTCTGGGCCATCAAATACGACCTAAGGAACCATAGACATTGCCCTTCCATGACCGTTCTTCATTTTTTTGCTTTCTACGGCCAAAAAAACTAGAATTTCGCCAGATTGCCATATTTTCGTGTGCTATCCTTCCGAATGGGTCCGGGACCCCGGACCCCGATCGCGTAAAAACTTTTCGTGCCATCAAATACGAGCTAAGGTACCATAGTCACCTCCCGCCATGACAGTTCCTCTTTTGTTTGCGTTTTACAACCAAAAAACCTAGAATTCCGCCCGATTCCCATATTTTCGTTTGCTATAACCCACGCTATCCTAGTGGGCAGTGCCCCCGAACCCAGTTCACCTAAAAATTTTCCTGGACATCAAATACGACCTAAGGAACCATAGTCACCGCTTTCCATGAGCGTTCTTCCTTTTTTGCATTTTGCAGCCAAAAAACTAGAATTCTGCCTGATTCCCATATTTTCATGTGCTACAGCCCACGCCTTCCGAATGTGTCCGGGCCCCTCGGACCCGGATCGCCTAAAAATTTTTCGGGCCATCAAATACGACATGAGAAACCATAGACACTGCCCCGCCATGAACGTTCCTTGTTTTTTTTGCTTTTGCGACAAAAAAACTAGAATTTCGCCTGATTTCCATATTTTCGTGTGCTATATCCCACGCCTTCCGAATGGGTCCGGGCCCCCCGGACTGTGATCGCCTAAAACATTTTCGAGCCATCAAATACTAGTTAAGGTACCATAGTCACCGCCCTCCATGACCGTTCCGCTTTTTTTGCCGTTTACTGCCAAAAAAACTAGAATTCCGCCTGATTCCCTTATTTTCGTGTGCTGTAGCCCATGCCTTCCCAGTGGGCAGTGCCCCCTGGACCCGGTTCGCCTAAAATTTATCCGGGAAGTCATATAGGACCTAAGGTACCATAGTCACCACCCCACCATGACCGTTCCTTGTTGTTTTCATTTTTATGACAAAAAAACTAGAATTCCGCTCAATTCGCATATTTTTGTGTCGACTTCTGAGTGTGCCGGGTCTCGGTGACCCGGATCTCCTAAAATTTTCCGGGCCATCAATACGACCTTAGGATCCATAGTCACCCACTTCCATGAGCGTTCTTCCTTTTTTGGATTTTCTGGCCAATAAACAAGAATTTCGTCCGATTGCCATATTTTCGTGTGCTATAGCCCACGCCTTCCGAATGGGCCCGGGTCCCCCGTAGCCGGATGGCCTAAAATTTTTTCGGGTCATCAAATACGACTTAAGGAACCATAGTCACCGCTTTCCATGAGCGTTCTTCCTTTTTTGCATTTGAGTCCAAAAAACTAGAATTCCGCTTGATTCCTAGATTTTCCTGTGCTATAACCCACGCCTTCCGAATGGGTCCGGGACCCCCGGACCCCGATCGCCTATAAATATTCCGGGCCATCAAATACGACCTAAGGAAGCATAAACCCCACCCCGCCATGACCGTTCCTCGTTGTTTTGCTTATTACTGCCAAAAAACTAGAATTTCGCCCAATTCTCATATTTCTGTGTGCAATAGCCCACGCTTTCCGAGTGGACCCAGGCCCCCCAGACCTCGATTGCCTAAAATTTTTCTGGTCTATCAAATACGACCTAAGAAACCATATACACCGCCCCGCCATGAACTTTCCGAATTTGTTTGCTTTTTGCGCCAAAAGAACTAGAATTTTGCCTAATTGCCATTTTTCGTGTGCTATATCCCACGCCTTGCGAATGGGTCTGGGCCTCCCGGACTGCGATCGCCTAAAACATTTTTGGGCCATCAAATACGAGCTAAGGTACCATAGTCACCGCCCGCCATGACCGTTCCGCTTTTTTTGCTGTTTACGGCCAAAAAAACTAGAATTCCACCCGATTCCCTTATTTTCGTGTGCTGTAGCCCACGCCTTCCCAGTGTGCAGTGCCCGCCTAAGGTACCATAGTCACTGCCCCACCATGACCGTTCCTTGTTTTTTGATTTTTACAATAAAAAGAACTAGAATTCCGCTCAATTCGCATATTTTCGTGTCGCCTTCCGAGTGTGCCGGGCCTCGATGACCCGGATCCCCTAAAATTTTTCGGGCCATAAAATATGACCTTAGGATCCATAGTCACCCGCTTCCATGAGCGTTCTACCTTTTTTGCATTTTCCGGCCAAAAAACTAGAATATCGCCCGATTGCCATATTTTCGTGTGCTATAGCCCACGCCTTCCGAATGGGTCCGGGCACCCGGAGCCGGATGTCCTAAAAAATTTCTGGGCCATCAAATACGACCTAAGGAACCATAGTCACCGCTTGCCATGAGCGTTCTTCCTTTTTTGCATTTTGCGGCCAAACAACTAGAATTCTGCCTGATTCCCATATTTTCGTGTGCTATAGCCCACGCCTTCCGAATGGGTCCGGGACCCCCGGACTCCGATAGCCTAAAATTTTTCCGGGACATCAAATACGACCTAAGGAACCATTACCCCCGCCCCGCCATGACCGTTCCTCGTTCTTTTGCTTATTATGGCCAAAAAACTAGAATTCCGCCCGATTCCCATATTTTCGTGTGCTATAGCCCACGCCTTCCGAGTGGACACAGGCCCCTCAGACCCCGATCACCTAAAATTTTTTTGGGCCAACAAATACGACCTAATGAACCATATTCACCGCCTCTAAATGACCTTTCCTTATTGTTTTGCGTTTTACGGCAAAAAAACTAGAATTTCGCCCGATTCCCATTTTTTGTGTGCTATAGCCCATGCCTTCCTAGTGGGTCAGGGTCCCCCGGACCCCGATCGCCAAAAACCTTTCCGGGCAATAAAATACGACCTAAGGAACCATAGTCACCGCCTGCTATGACCGTTCTTCATTATTTTCGTTTTACAGCCAAAAAACTAGAATTCCACCTGATTTCCACATTTTCATATGCTATAGCCCACGCCTTCCGAGTTGACCCGGGCCCCCGGACCCTGATCGCCTAAAAGTTTTTAGGGCCATCAAATACGACCTCAGGAACCATAGTCACCACCCCGCCATGACCGTTCCTCGTTGTTTTGCATTTTACGTCAAAAAACTAGAATGTCGCCCGATTCCCATTTTTCGTGTGCCCCCACGCCTTTCGAATGGGTCAGGGTCCCTCCCAATCGCCTAAAATTTTTCCGGGCCATCAAATATGACCTAAGGAACCATAGCCACTGGCCCGCCATGACCGTTCCTCATTGTTTTGCTTTTACAACCAAAAAACTAGAAGTTTGCCCGATTGGCATATTTTCGTGTGCCATAGCACACGCCTTCCGAATGGGTCCGGGACCCCCGGACCCCGATCGCCTAAAAAATTTTTGGGCCATCAAATACGACCTCAGGAATCATAGTCACCGCCCCACCATGATCGTTTCTCGTTGTTTTGTGTTTTACGGCCAAAAAATTAGAATTTTGCCCGATTCCCATTTTTTCGTGTGCTATAACCCACGCCTTTCGAGTGGGTCAGGGTGCCGCCCCAATCGCCTAAAAGTTTTTCGGGCCATCAAATATTATCTAAGGAACCATAGTCACCGCCTCGCCATGACCGTTCCTCGTTGTTTTGCTTTTTACGACCAAACAACTAGAATTCCGACCAATTCCTATATTATCATGTCACCTTCCGAGTGTGCCGGGCCTCGGTGACCCGGATGGCCTAAAATTTTTTTGGGCCATCCAATACGACCTAAGGAACCATAGACATCACCCCGCCATGACCGTTTCTCGGTTTTCTGGTTTTTACGGCCAAAAAACTAGAATTTTGCCTGATTGCCATATTTTCGTGTGTTATAGCCCACGCCTTCCGAATGGGTCCGGGCACCCAGGACCCCGATCGTGTAAAAACCTTTCAGGCCATCAAATACTAGCTAAGGTACCATAGTCAACGCCCGCTCAATTTGCATATTTTCACATATTTTCATGTCGCCTTCCGAGTGTGCCGGGCCTCGGTGACCTGGATCTCCTAAAATTTTGCGGGCCATCAAATACGACATTAGGATCCATAGTCACCCGCTTCCATGAGCGTTCTTTCTTTTTTGCATTTTCCGGCCAAAAAACTAGAAATTCGCCCAATTGCCATATTTTCGTGTGCTAGCCCACGCTTTCCAAATGGGTCGGGCCCCCTGAGCCGGATGGCATAAAGTTTTTCCGGGCCATCAAATACGACCTAAGGAACCATAGTCAACGCTTTCCAAGAGAGTTCTTCCTTTTTTTCATTTTGCAGCAAAAAAACAAGAATTTCGCCTAATTCCCATATTTTCGTGTGCTATAGCCCACGCCTTCCGAATGGGTCCAGGCCTCCCGGACCCCGATCGCCTAAAATTTTTCCGGGCCATCAAATACGACCTAAGCAACCATAGCCACCGCCATGACCGTTCATCATTCTTTTTCTTATTACGGAAAAAAAACTAGAATTCCGCCTGATTCCCATATTTTCGTGTGTTATAGCCCACGCCTTCCGAGTGAGACCCAGGCCCCCCGAACCCCGATCGCCTAAAATATTTTTGGGCCATCGAATACGACCTAAGGAACCATAGTCACCGCCCGCTATGACTGTTCTTCATTGTTTGCGTTTTACAGCCAAAAAACTAGAATTCCACCTGATTCCCATATTTTCGTGTGCTAAATAGCCCACGCCTTCCGAGTTGACCCAGGTCCCCCGGACCCCGATAGACTAAAAGTTTTTCGGGCCATAAAATACAACCTCAGGAACCATAGTCACCGCCCCTCCATGACCGTTCCTCGTTGTTTTGCATTTTACGGCCAAAAAACTAGAATTTTGCCTGATTCTAATATTTACGTGTGCTATAGCTCACTCCTTCCGAATGGGTCCGGACCCCGATCGCCTAAAATTTATTTAGGCCATTAAATACGACCTAAGGAACCATAGCCACCGCTCTGCCATGACCGTTCCTCGTTCTTTTGCTTATTACGGCCAAAAAACTAGAATTCCGCCTGATTCCCATATTTTCGTGTGATATAGCCCACTCCTTCCGAGTGAGACCCAGGCCTCCCGGACCCTGATTGCCTAAAAATTTTCCGGGCCATCAAATAGGACCGAAGGAACTATAGACATTGCCCCGCCATGACCGTTACTCATTTTGTGTTTTACAACCAAAAAACTTGAATTCCGCCCGATTCCCATATTTTCGTGTGCTATAGCCCACACCTTCCGAGTGGGCCCGGGCCCACGAACTCGGATCGCCTTAAAATTTTTTGGTCCATCTAATAGGACCTAAGGAACCATAGCCACCGCCCGGCCATGACCGTTCCTCGTTGTTTTGCGTTTTACGGCCAAAAAACTAGAATTCCGTCTGATTCCCATATTTTCGTGCGCTATAGCCCACTCCTTCCGAATGGGTCCGGGCCCCCGGACCCCGATCTCCTAAAATTATTTTGGGCCATCAAATACGACCTAAGAAACCATAGTCACCGCCCCACCATGGCCATTCCTCGTTGTTTTGCATTTTTCGGACAATAAACTAGAATTCCGCCCTATTCCAATATTTTTGTGTGCTCTAGTCCACGCCTTTCGAGTGGTACCGGGTCCCCCGAAACCGGATTGCATAATGATGTTTGGCATATTTCGATATGTGTTGATGTTACTTTACCTATGTATGACTAATTGAGTTTTGTGGGGTGAATTAGGGTGTATGGAGTGCAAAAATATGAAGAAAAGGTGCTCTAGGTAGAGGAAGAGAGATTGGATACGTCGCATCCAATCTAGAAAAAGATCAGATTTCGTACACTCTTAGCAGTGAAGTCGGCCCATAGCATCCGCCTTAGCATCCGCACCTGGGCAAAGCTGAGAAGTGGAGGACGAGGTGGATGCGAAGCATCCACCCTAGCATGCGAAGCTGAGAAGTGGAGGACGAGGTGGATGCGACGCATCCACCCTAGCATCAATCCCTGAAGCTGATTTGGATTAGAAATAGGAGAACTTTGGCCCACGACTTTTGTACGCAATATATAAGCCAAAAATGCCTCTTTTAGGTCATCGAACATATTGGGAAGGAGAAAAAAAGCCACGACAAAGCTGTGGAGGCCGGAATTCATCTAGTTTCATCTTTCTCCCACCAAACTTAGTAATTTTTATGTTTCTTTGTATGATTTGTTGTTTGGCTACCATGTCTATATGGAGCTAAACTTCACGTTCTAGGGTTGTGGTTCTTTCATGACTATTGTTATTCGGATATTGATTTTGACTTCTTGATTTATCATATTAGTTTATTTATTCAATCTTGCGCTTAATTATTTAATTGCTTGATCACCAATTGAATATTATCTACGAATCTAGAATTGAACTCGAAAGTGGGAATTCTATATTGCATATAGGATTGAGTAGGGCAAGTTCTTGAACTCGGGCATCGGGGAACGGATTCGTGGTTAGGATAGACATATACCTAATTGCCTTGCTTGGTTGATTTACAGGAATTATACATGCGTTCTTGTTGATTCTAACTCCATAGACATATAGGCGTTAGGTTAGCTTGAATAGGCGAGTAAGAACTCGACAGATTCTTATGAGCAATATTAACCCTGTCAACCAATAAGCTAGATAAATTAGTCGGTCAATTCAATTGAAGAATACAATAGGATTGTTAGATAGCCCATAACCCTAGATCGTTTTCATTACATTGATATCATTAAAATCTGCTCTTTCTCTGTTCAAAGTTTATTATTTATATTTTTCTTATTTAATTAGTTTAGAATAAAATATTTTTAGATTTAATTCTTATTTAGATAATTGGGATAGTCTAATTTAGTTAATAGTTAATCATAAGTCCTCGTGGGTTCGACATCCGACTTTTAGTCACTTTATTACTTGACGACCGCGTATACTTGCGTGAGTGTGTTTGGTCGCAACACATAAAAATTTTCCAGGCCATCAAATACGACATAAGGAACCATAGTCACCGCCCCGCCATGGCCGTTTCTTGTTGTTTTGTGTTTTACGGCCAAAAAATTAGAATTCCTCCCGATTCCCATATATTAGTGCGTTGTCCACGCCTTCCGAGTGGGTCCGGGCCCGCCGGACCCCGATCGCCTAAAACATTTTCGCGCTATCAAATACGAACTAAGGAACCATAGTCACCGCCCCGCCATGACCGTTCCTTATAGTTTTGCTTTATAAGGCCAAAAACTAGCATTTCACCCGATTGCCATATTTTCGTGTGCTATAGCCCACGCCTTCCAAGTGGGTCCATGCCCCCGAACCCCGATCGCCTAAAATTTTTCCGAGCCATCTAATACAACCTAAGGAACCATAAGCACTACCCTGCCATGGCCGTTCCTCGTTGTTTTGCGTTTTATGACCAAAAAACTAGAATTCCGCCCGATTCCCATATATTCGTGTTGTAGCCCACGCCTTCCGAGTGGGTCCGGGCCCTCGGACCCTGATCGCCTAAAATATTTACGGGCTATCAAATATGACCTAAGGAGAAATATTCACCGCCCCGCCATGTCAGTTCCTCATTGTTTTGCTTTTTACGACCAAAAAACTAGAATTCCGCTCGATTCCCATATTTTTGTGTGCTCTATCCCACGCCTTCTGAGTGGGTCCGGGCCCCCGGACCCCGATCGGCTAAAATTATTCCTGGCTATCAAATTCGACCTAAGGAACCATAGTCACCGCCCCGCCATGGCCGTTCCTCGTTGTTTTGCATTTTACGGCCAAAAAACTAGAATTCCGCCCGATTCCCATATATTCGTGTGCTATAGCCTACGCCTTCCGTGTGGGTCCGGGCCCTCGGAACCCGATCGCCTAAAATTATTCTGGTCCATCAAATATGACCTAACGAACCATAGTCACCGCCCCACCATGGCCGTTCCTCGTTGTTTTTCGTTTTACATCCAAAAAACTAGAATTCCGCCCGATTCCTATATTTTCGTGTGCTATAAACAACGCCTTCCCAGTGGGTAGTGCCCCCCAGATCCGGTTCGCCTAAAATTTATGCGGGAAGTCATATAGGACCTAAGGTACCATAGTCACTGCCCCATCATGACCGTTCCTTGTTGTTTTGATTTTTACGACAAAAAACTAGAATTTCGCTCAATTCGCATATTTTTGTGTCGCCTTTCGAGTGTGCCGGGCCTCGGTGACCCGGATCTCCTAAAATTTTTCGGGCCATCAAATATGACCTTAGGATCCATAGACACCCGCTTCCATGAGAGTTCTTCCTTTTTTGCATTTTCCGGCCAAAAAACTAGAATTTCGCCCGATTGCCATATTTTCGTGTGCTAGCCCACGCTTTCCGAACGGGTCCGGGACCGCTGAGCCGGATGGCGTAAATTTTTTCCGGGCCATCAAATACGACCTAAGGAACCATAGTCACCACTTTCCATGACCGTTCTTCATTGTTTGTGTTTTACAGCCAAAAAACTAGAATTTCACCTAATTCCCATATTTTCGTGTGCTATATAGCCCACGCCTTCCGAGTTGACCCGGGCCACCCGGACCCCGATTGCCTAAAAGTTTTTTGGGCCCTCAAATACGACCTCAGGAACCACAGACACCGCCCCACCATGACCATTCCTCGTTGTTTTGCGTTTTACGGCCAAAAACCTAGAATTCCGCCTGATTCCCATATTTTTGTGTGTTATAGCCCACGCCTTCCGAAGGGGTCCGAGCCCCCGGACCCCAATCTCCTAAAATTATTTCGGGCCATCAAATACGACCTAAGAAACCATAGTCATCGCCCCGCCATGGCCATTCCTCGTTGTTTTGCATTTTACGGACAAAAACTAGAATTTCGCCTGATTCCCATATTTTCGTGTGCTATAATAGCCCACTCCTTCCGTGTGGGTCCGGACCCCGATCGCCTAAAATTTATTTGGGCCATCAAATATTACCTAAGGAACCATAGTCACCGCCACGCCATGATTGTTCCTCGTTGTTTTTCTTTTTACGACAAAAAAACTAGAATTCCGCCCGATTCCCATATTTTCGTGTGCTCTAGCCCACGCCTTTCCTAGTGGGCCCGGGTCCCCCGAAACCGGATTGCCTAAAAATTTTCCAGGCCATCAAATACGACCTAAGGAACCATAGTCACCGCCCCGCCATGGTCGTTCCTCGTTGTTTTGCGTTTTACGGCCAAAAAACTAGAATTCCTCCTGATTCCCATATATTCGTATGTTACAGCCCACGCCTTCCGAGTGGGTCCGGACCCCGATCGCCTAAAAATTTTCCGGGATATCAAATACGAACTAAGGAACAATATTCATCACCCCGCCATGACCGTTCCTCGTAGTTTTGCTTTATACGGCCAAAAACTAGAATTTCACCGGATTGCCATATTTTCGTGTGCTATAGCCCACACCTTCCAAGTGGGTCTAGGCCCCCGAATACAACCTAAGGAACCATAGCCCCTGCCTTGCCATGGCCGTTCCTCGTTGTTTTGCGTTTTACCACCAAAATACTAGAATTCCGCCTGATTCCCATATATTCGTGTGTTGTAGCCCACGCCTTCCGAGTGGGTCGGTGCCCCCATACCTCGATCGGTTAAAATTATTATAGGCCATCAAATACGACCTAAGAAACCATATTCACCGCACCGCCATGGCCGTTCCTCATTGTTTTGCGTTTTACGGACAAAAAACTAGTATTTCTCCCGATTCCCATATTTTTGTATGCTATAGCCCACTCCTTCCGAGTGGGTCCGGGACCCTGGACCCCGATAGCCTAAAATTATTTCGAGCCATCAAATACGACCTAAGGAACCATAGACACCACCCTGGCATGGCCATTCCTCATTGTTTTGCGTTTTACGGACAAAAAACTAGTATTTCTCCCGATTCCCATATTTTTGTGTGCTATAGCCTACTCCTTCTGAGTGGGTCCGGGACCCCAGACCCCAATCGTCTAAAATTATTATGGGCCATAAATACGACCTAAGGAACCATAGTCACCGCCCCACCATGGCCGTTCCTCGTTGTTTTGTGTTTTACGGCAAAAAAACTAGAATTCTACCCGATTCCCATATATTCGTGTGCTATAGCCCACGCCTTCCGAGTGGGTCCGGGCCTCCCGGAACCCGAACACCTAAAATTAATCCGGGCTATTAAATACGACCTAAGGAACCATAGCCACTGCCCCGCCATGGCCGTTCCTTGTTGTTTTGCATTTTACGGCCAAAAAACTAGAATTCCGCCTGATTCCCTTATATTCGTGTGCGCCCACGCTTTCCAAATGGGTCCGGGCCCCTGGACCCCGATCGCCTAAAATTTTTTCGGGCTATCAAATAAGACCTAAGGAACTATAGTCAACGCCCAGCCATGACCGTTCCTCGTGTTTTTGTTTTTTACGGCAAAAAAACTAGAATTTCGCGCGATTGCCATATTTTCGTGAGCTATAGCCCATGCCTTTCGAGTGGGTCCGGACCCCGATTGCCTAAAATTATTACGGGCCATCAAATACGACATAAGAAACCATAGTTACAGCCCCGCCATGACCGTTCCTCGTTGTTTTGCTTTTTACGAACAAAAAACTAGAATTGCGCCCGATTCCCATATTTTCGTGTGCTCTAGCCTCGAGTGGGCCAGGGTCCCCCGAAACCGAATTGCCTAAAATTTTACCGAGCCATCAATTACGACCTAAGGAACCATAGTCACCGCCCCGCCATGGCCATTCCTCGTTGTTTTGCGTTTTATGGCCAAAAAACTAGAATTCCACCCGATTCCCATATATTCGTGTGCTATAGCCCACGCTTTCTGAGTGGGTCCGGGCTACCCGGACCCCGATTGCCTAAATTTTTTCCGGGCTATCAAATATGACCTAAGGAACCATAGTCACCGCCCCGCCATGGGCGTTTCTCGTTGTTATGCGTTTTACGGCCAAAAAACTAGAATTCCGCCCGATTCCCATATATTGGTGTGTTGTGGCCCACGCCTTCCGAGTGGGTCCGGGCCCCCCGGACCCCGAGGGCCTAAAAAGTTTTTGGGCTATCAAATACGAACTAAGGAACAATAGCCACCGCCTCGCCATGAACGTTCCTCGTTGTTTTGCTTTTCACGGCCAAAAAACTAGAATTTCTCCAGATTACCATATTTTCGTGTGCTATAGCGCACGCCTTCCAAGTGGGTCCGGGCTCCGGGAACCCGATCGCCTAAAATTTTTCCGAGCCTTCAAATACAAGCTAAGGAACCATAGTCACCGCCCTGCCAAGGCCATTCCTTGTTGTTTTGCGTTTTACGACAAAAAAACTAGAATTTCGCCCGATTCCCATATATTCGTGTGTTGAAGCCCACACCTTCCAAGTGGGTCTGGGCCCCCCGGACCCCGCTCGCCTAAAAATTTTCCATGTAGAATTTTTGCCCGATTCCAATATTTTCGTGTTCTATAGCCCACGCCTTCCGAGTGGGTCCACGCTCCCAGACCCCAAACGCCTATAATTATTACGTGCCATCAAATACGACATAAGAAACCATAGTTACAGCCCCGCCATGACCGTTCCTCGTTGTTTTGCTTTTTACGAACAAAAAACTAGAATTGCGCCCGATTCCCATATTTTTGTGTGCTATAGCCCACTCCTTCTGAGTGGGTCCGGGACCCCAGACCCCAATCGTCTAAAATTATTATGGGCCATAAATATGACCTAAGGAACCATAGTCACCGCCCCGCCATGGCCGTTCCTCGTTGTTTTGTGTTTTTCAGAGAAAAAACTAGAATTCTACCCGATTCCCATATATTCGTGTGCTATAGCCCACGCCTTCCGAGTGGGTCCGGGCCTCCCGGAACCCGAACGCCTAAAATTAATCCGGGCTATTAAATACGACCTAAGGAACCATAGCCACCGCCCCGCCATGGCCGTTCCTTGTTGTTTTGCATTTTACGGCCAAAAAACTAGAATTCCGCCCGATTCCCTTATATTCGTGTGCGCCCACGCTTTCCAAATGGGTCCGGGCCCCTGGACCCTGATCGCCTAAAATTTTTTCGGGCTATAAAATAAGACCTAAGGAACTATAGTCAATGCCCAGCCATGACCGTTCCTCGTGTTTTTGTTTTTTACGGCAAAAAAACTAGAATTTCGCGCGATTGTCATATTTTCGTGAGCTATAGCCCATGCCTTTCAAGTGGGTCCGGACCCCGATCGCCCTAAGGAACCATAGTCACCGCCCCGCCACGGGCGTTCCGCGTTGTTTTGCATTTTACGGGCTCCCATATATTGGTGTGTTATGGCCCACGCCTTCCGAGTGGGTCCGGGCTCCCGGACCCCGATCGCCTAAAAAGTTTTCGGGCTATCAAATGCGAACTAAGGAATAATAGCCACCGCCTCGCCATGACCATTCCTCGTTGTTTTGCTTTTCACGGCCAAAAAACTAGAATTTCGCCCGATTACCATATTTTCGTGTGCTATAGCCCACGCCTTCCAAGTGGGTCCGGGATCCCGGAACCTGATCGCCTAAAATTTTTTCGAGCCTTCAAATACAACCTAAGGAACCATAGTCACCGCCCTGCCATGGCCGTTCCTTATTGTTTTGCTTTTTACGATTAAAATACTAGAATTTCGCCCGATCTCCTAAAATATTTTCGGGCTATCAAATACGAACTAAGGAACAATAGCCACCGCCCTGCCTTGGCCGTTCCTCGTTGTTTTGCATTTTACGACCAAAAAAGTAGAATTTTGTCCGATTCCCATATTTCCGTGTGCTAGCCCACGCCTTCCGATTGGGTCCGCGCCCCCAGACCCCAATCGCCTCAAATTATTATAGGCCATCACATACGACCTAAGAAACAATAGTCACCGCACCGCCATGGCCGTTCCTCATTGTTTTCCATTTTACGGACAAAAAACTAGTATTTCTCCCGATTATCATATTTTTGTGTGCTATAGCCCACTCCTTTCGAGTGGGTCCGGGACCCCGGACCCTGATCGCCTAAAATTATTTGGGCCATCAAATACGACCTAAGGAAAAATAGTCACCGCCCCGCCATGGCAGTTCCTCGTTGTTTTTTGTTTTACGGCCAAAAAACTAGAATTCCACCTGATTCCCATATATTCGTGTGTTGTAGAACACGCCTTCCGAGTGGGTCCGGGCCCCCGGACCCCGATCGCCTAAAATTATTCCGAGCCATCAAATACGACCTAAGGAACCATAGACACTGCCCCGGCATGGCCGTTCTTCATTGTTTTTTATTTTAAGAACAAAAAACTAGAATTCCTCCCGATTCCCAAATATTCGTGTGCTATAGCCCACGCCTTCCGAGTGGGTCCGGGCCCTCGGACCCCGATTGCCTAAAATTATTCTGGGCCATCAAATTCGACCTAAGGAACCATAGTCACCACCCCGCCATGACCGTTCCTCGTTGTTTTGCTTTTTACGACCAAAAAACTAGAATTGCGCCCGATTCCCATATTTTTGTGTGCTCTAGCCCACGCCTTTCGAGTGGGCCCGGGTCCCCCGAAACTGAATTGCCTAAAATTATTCCGGGCTATCAAATATGACCTAAGTAACCATAGTCACCGCCCCTCCATGGCCGTTCCTCATTTTTTTGCGTTTTACGGCCAAAAACTAGAATTCCACCCGATTCACATATATTCGTGTGTTATAGCCCACGCCTTCCAAGTGGGTCCGGGCCCCCCAGACCCCGATCACCTAAAACTTTTCCGGGCTATCAAATACGACCTAAGGAACCATAGTCACCGCCCCGCCACAGCCGTTCCTCGTTGTTTTGCGTTTTACGGCCAAAAAATTAGAATTCTGCCCGATTCCCATATATTCATGTGTTGTAGCCCACGCATTCCGAGGGGGTCCGGGCCCCCAAGACCTCGATCGCCTAAACTTTTTTCGGGCTATCAAATACGAACTAAGGAACAATAGCCACCGCCCCGCCATGAACGTTCCTCGTTGCTTTGCTTTATATGGCCAAAATACCAGAATTTCGCCCGATTACCATATTTTCGTGTGCTATAGCCCACGCCTTCCAAGTGGGTCCGGGATCCCGAAACCCGATCGCCTAAAAATTTTTTGAGCCTTCAAATACAACCTAAGGAACCATAGTCACCGCCCTGTCATGCCCATTCCTCGTTGTTTTGCGTTTTACGGCCAAAAAACTAGAATTCTGCCTGATTCCCATATATTGGTGTGTTGTAGCCCACGCCTTCCGAGTGGGTCCGGGCCCCCGGACCCCGATCCCCTAAAAGGTTTTCGGGCAATGAAATACGAACTAAGGAACAATTGCCACCTCCTCGCCATGACCGTTCCTCATTGTTTTACCTTTTACGACCAAAAACCTAGAAAAGCGCCCGATTCCCATATTTTCGTGTGCTCTAGCCCACGCCTTTTGAGTGGGCCCGGGTCCCCCGAATCCGAATTGCCTAAAATTATTCCGGGCCATCAAATACGACCTAAGGAACAATAGTTACTGCCCCTCCATGGCCGTTCCTCGTTGTTTTGCGTTTTACGGCCAAAAAACTAGAATTCCATCCAATTCCCATATATTCGTGTGCTATTGCCCACGCCTTCCAAGTGGGTCCGGGACCCCGGACCCGATCGCCTAAAAATTTTCCGAGCCATCAAATACAACCTAAGGAACCATAGTCACTGCCATCCCATGGCCGTTCCTCATTATTTTGCGTTTTACGACAAAAAAACTAGAATTTCGCCCGATTCCCATATTTTCGTGTGCTCTAGCCCACGTCTTTTGAGTGGGCCCAGGTCCCCCGAAACCGAATTGCCTAAAATTATTCCGGGCCATCAAATATGACCTAAGGAATAATAGTCACTGCCCCGCCATGGCCGTTCCTCGTTCTTTTGCGTTTTACGGCCAAAAAACTAGAATTCCATCCAATTCCAATATATTCGTGTGCTATAGCCCACGCCTTCCAAGTGGGTCCGGGACCCCAGACCCTGATCGCCTAAAAATTTTCCGAGCCATCAAATACAACCTAAGGAACCATAGTCACCGCCATCTCATGGCCGTTCCTCATTATTTTGCGTTTTACGACAAAAAAACTAGAATTTCGCCCGATTTCCATATATTGGTGTGTTGTAGCCCACGCATTCCGAGTGAGTCCTGGCCCCCCAGACCCCGATCGCCTAAAATTTTTCCGGTTTATCAAATACGAACTAAGGAACAATAGCTACCTCCCCGCCATGACCATTCCTCGTTGTTTTGCTTTATACAGCCAAAATACCATAATTTCGCCCGATTGCCATATTTTCGTGTGTTATAGCCCAAGCCTTCAAAGTGGGTCCGGGCCCCCGAACCTTGATCGCCTAAAATTTTTCCGAGCCATCAAATACAACCTAAGTAACCATAGTCACCGCCCTACCATGGCCTTTCCTTGTTGTTTTGTTTTTTACGGCCAAAAAACTCGAATTTCGCGCGATTGCCATTTTTTTGTGAGCATAGCCCATGCCTTTTGAGTGGGTCCGGACTCCGATCGCCTAAAATTATTACGGGCCATCAAATACGACCTAAGGAACTATAGTCACCGCCATGCCATGGCCGTTCCTCATTATTTTGCATTTTACGAATAAAAAACTAATATTTCGCCCGACTACCATATTTTCGCGTTTTATAGCCTACGCCTTCGGAGTGGGTCCGGGCCCCCGGACCCCGATCGCCTAAAATTATTACGGGGCATCAAATACAACCTAAGAAACCATAGTCACCTCCCCTCCATGGCCGTTCCTCGTTGTTTTGCGTTTTACGGACAAAAAACTAGAATTTCACCCAATTTCCATATTTTTGTGTGCTATAGCCCACTCCTTCTGAGTGGGTCCGGGCCCCCCGGACGCCGATCGCTTAAAAAAATTTCGGGCTATCAAATACGAACTAAGGAACAATAGCCACTGCCCCTCCATGACCGTTCCTCGTTGTTTTGCTTTTTACGGCCAAAAAACTAGAATTTCGCCCGATTGCCATATTTTCGTGTGCTATAGCCCACGCCTTCCGAGTGGGTCCGGGCCCCCGGAACCCGATCGCCTAAAATTTTTCCGTGCCTTGCTATGGACGTTCTGCTATGGAACCATAGTTACCGCCCTGCTATGGACGTTCCTCGTTGTTTTGCGTTTTACGAAAAAAAAACTAGAATTTCGCCCAATTCCCATATTTTCGTGTGTTATAGCCCACGCCTTCTGAGTGGGTCCGGGACCCCGGACCCTGATTGCTTAAAATTATCCTCGCTACAACCGCGCCCTTGCGCCCAAAAGACCATCACACATATATATACCTCCACAATAATTGCAGCAAGTGTAGCATGAGTACATAAATCAACGCATACCCAGTAAATATCTAGCCTAACCCCGGAGAAGTAGTCACGAGGGGTTGACGCCGACACTTACTAGAGGTCCAATAAAGCAGTATGCTAAATCCTAAACAGATATGAAGCACAACAGTAATAGTAGGATGAAACGGTAACCATCATAATCTTTCAAAATTTCTTTTAACGATATAAACTTCTCAATCTCGTATTCTATCTCAACAACTCAGAAAATATCAAGTGCGAATATCAAATGAATAAGAAACACCATATAAAATACAAGGCATCAGTGGAAGGAAAATCTCGTGAATATTTGGACTGCTAGCGATATAACGCACGATTATGCCGATGTCATACGGCCCGATCCCATAAGGAATATGATACTTCCGTGGAGAATGACCATATCCCATAATAATGTGTACTCTGCCGAGCGTCAGCACGAACAATAGATGTATCTATTATACTGTCGAGGCGAACGACCAGCTCCCATAAGAGTGTGGTACAAAATCCTGCCAAGGCGAACGACCCGATCCCATTAGAATAAGAAGCTTTAATGGGTCCTTGACCCCACCCACGAATATAGTGTGAGTTATGAAATATATAAGGAAAACTTTGCAATGAGTACGCACAACGCGGGAGAAATTCATAAGGGAAGCACAAATTATTCCGCGGATTATCAAGTAGCCCGTCACATGTCTACAATAGCGAGTCTATCACCCTATGCAAGTCTAGTCTCAAGTCGTAACACAAAATAACGGAATTAAACGAACAAAGATAACTCAAATAGTACAATTATAGTATGGCATGAACCTAAGTCTACTCGGACATAATCAGGAATTCTAGCATACGCATGGACACTCGTCACCTCATACGTGCGTGGCTCCCACAACATGAAACACATAAGAATATAATACCTACGGGGTAAATTCCCCCTCACAGAATTAGACAAGAGACTTACCTCGTTCAGAAGTTCCATAATTAGCTCCAACGCCGCTCTAACGCCTCAAACCGATGCATGTCGCTCCAAAACTAGTCAAACAATGTGCACACCAATAAAAATATACTCTAATACTTATAATAAATCAATTTATAACAATTCTCAACTCCGCTCGAAAAGTCAATAAAGTCAACCCTCGGGCCCACGTGTCCGGATTTCAAAATTTTTCAAAGATAAACTTTACCCATAACATCACGAACTCAAATATATAGTTTATTCCTAATTCTATGTCCAATTTCGTGGTAAAAATCCAAAAATATCAATTTCTAGGTTTCTTTCAAAATCTCACAATTTCTACTAATTTCCATGTTCAAATCCATGTAAAATTCATGTATTTAACTCACAATATCTAAAAGTCACTTACCTAGTGATGGATGACGAAAAAGCTCCTTCAAAGTCGCCCCAAGCTCGGCTTCTCATGGACGATTTGAGATAAATTGAGCCAAAACCCTCTTTTGCAATTTTATACACTGCCGAGATGACTTTCATCGCGAACGCGGAAATCACCTCACGTTCGCGAAGCATATCTAGCTTCAGCTCCAAAACTCCTCTACGCGAACACGAGAAAGGGCACGCGAAGATTTACCAGCCTGCCTATCGCAAACGCGTCTGCCATTCCGCGAATGCGAAGACCAAGTCAGCCACCAAGCCAGCTCCTTCATCGCGAACGCGAACATCAAATCGCCAACGCGAAGCCTTGCTTCCCAAACCTTCGCGAACGCGAAGCACAAACATCTAGCAGCTATGATCCTTCTTCGTGAATGTGATAACCACTACGCGATCGCTATGAACAACACCATAACCAGCAACAGCAGCAACAAAACATGGAGAAATGACTCGAAACCATCCCGAAACACACTCAAAGCCCCCGGGACCCGTCCAATCACACCAACACATTCCAAAATATGATACGAACCTGCTTGAGGCCTCAAATCACACCAAACAATATCAAAACTATGAATTGGCGATCAAAACCTTTTTTAAACTTTCAACCATTAAAACTTTGACGAATGCGTCTGAATCATACTTAAACATTCCAGAATGACCGCTAAATTTTGCGTGCAAGTCACAAATCACGATACGAACCTATTCCAAGGCTCGGAACCCCAAACAGACATATTTATCACCAAAGTCCACCTCAAACCAAACTTAGAAAATGCTAAAATCTTCAAAATGCCAACTTTCCACAATAAGCGTTGAAATGCTCCCGGCCGACCCGATACTTAAGCCGAACATACGCCCAAGTCCGAAATCATCATACGAACCTATTGGAATCTTCAAATCCCGATTCCGAGGTCGTTTACTCAAAAGTCAAACCTTAGTCAATTCTTCGAACTTAAAACTTCCGAAATTAGAGTTTTCCATCCGAATCAACTTCGAAATTCTCAAAATTCAACTCCAACCACGCGTACAAGTCCTAACACATGAAGTGAAGCTATTCAAGGCCTTAAACTGCCGAACGATGCACTATAGCTCAAAACGACCGGTCGAGTCGTTACACTTCATATATATATATGGTTAGATTCCGTCTCCACTAATAACCTTGGTAACTCGTGATAAAAGATAGTATAAAATATAATATAAGACACGCGTGCAAAAGATTGATAATAATAAACAGACTCGAATCATTCTCCAACTAAAATCATAAGGAAACATTTGGCAACCTAAAATTATAAAGCAAGAAAACATTCATGCATAAAAAAAAATCACATAGTTGGTTACAGAATAAAAAGGAAGCAAATTTGTCAGACGGCCAAAAAACTAGAATTCTGCCTGATTCCCATATTTTCGTGTGCTATAGCCCACGCCTTCTAAGTGGGACCGGGCCCCCGGACCCCGATCGCCTAAAATTTTTTCGAGCTATCAAATACGACCTAAGGAACCATAGCAACCGCCCTGCCATGACCGTTCTTCGTTGTTTTGCTTTATACGGCCAAAAAACTTGAATTTCGCCCGATTGCCATATTTTCGTGTGCTATCCCACACCTTCCAAGTGGGACCGGGCCCCCGGACCCCGATCGCCTAAAATTTTTTCCGACCCATCAAATACGACATAAGGAACCATAGTCACTGCCCCGCCATGGCCGTTCCTCATTGTTTTGCGTTTTACAAGCAAAAAACTAGAATTTCTCCGGATTCCCATATTTTCGTGTGCTATAGCCCACGCCTTCCGAGTGGGTCTGGGCCCCCGGACCCCGATCGCCTAAAATTATTCTGGGCTATCAAATACGATCTAAGGAACCATAGTCACCCCCCGCCATGGCCGTTCCTCGTTGTTCTGCGTTTTATGGCCAAAAAACTAGAATTCCGCTCGATTCTCATATATTCGTGTGCTATGGCCCACGCCTTCCGAATGGGTCCGGGCCCCCTGACCCCAATCACTTAAATTATTCCGAGCCATCAAATAGGACCTAAGGAACCATAGTCACTGCCCCACCATGGCCGTTCCTTGTTGTTTTTCATTCTACGTCTAAAAAACTAGCATTCCCCCCGATTCCCATATTTTTGTGTGCTCTAGCCCACGCCTTCCGTGTGGGCCCGGGTCCCCCGAAACCGGATTGCCTAACACTTTCTCAGGCCATCAAATACAACCTAAGGAACCATATTCATCGCCCCGCCATGGTCATTCCTCGTTGTTTTGCATTTTACGTCCAAAAAACTAGAATTTAGCCTGATTCCCATATTTTCGTGTGCTATAAGCCCACGCCTTCCGAGTGGGTTAGGGCCCCCGGACCCCGATCACCTAAAATTATTTGGGGCCATTACATACGACCAAAGGAACCATAGTCACCGCCCCTCCATGGTCATTCCTCATTGTTTTGCGTTTGACGGCCAAAAAACTAGAATTCCGCCTGATTCCCATATTTTTGTCTGCTATAGCTCATGCCTTCTAAGTGGGTCCGGGCCCCCAGACCCCGATCAACTAAAAATTTTCTAGGCCTTCAAATACGACCTAAGGAACCATAGTCACCGCCCTGCCATGATCGTTCCTCGTTGATTTGCATTTTACGGTAAAAAAACTAGAATTCCGCCCGATTCCCATATATTCTTGTGCTATAGCCCATGCCTTCCGAGTGGGACTGGGCCTCCCGGACCCCGATCGCCTAAACTTTTTCCGAGATATCAAATACGACCTAAGGAACCATAGCCACCGCCCCGCCATGACCGTTCTTCATACTTTTGCTTTATACGGCCAAAAAAGTTGAATTGTGCCTGATTGCCATATTTTCTGTGCTATAGCCCACGCCTTCCAAGTGGGACCGGGCCCCCACACCCCGATCGCCTAAAATTTTTCGGACCCATCAAATACGACCTAAGGAACCATAGTCACTGCCCCGCCATGGCCGTACCTCATTGTTTTGCATTTTACGAGCAAAAAACTAGAATTTCTCCAGATTCCCATATTTTCGTGTGCTATAGCCCACGCCTTCCGAGTGGGTACGGGCCCCCGGACCCCGATCGCCTGAAATATTTTTGGGCCATCAAATACGACCGAAGGATCCATAGTCACCGCCCCGCCATAACCGTTCCTCGTTGTTTTGCTTTTTACGACCAAAAAAATAGAATTCCGTCCAATTCCCATATTTTCGTGTGCTCTAGCCCATGCCTTCCGAGTGGTCCCGGGTCCCCCAAAACCGGATTGCCTTAAATTTTCCAAGGCCATCAAATACGACCTAAGGAACCATTGTCACCACCCCGCCATGGCCGTTCCTCGTTGTTTTGCGTTTTACGGCCAAAAAACTAGAATTCCGCCCGATTCCCATATATTCGTATGCTATAGCCCACGACTTCCTAGTGGATCTGGGCCCCCCGGACCCCGATTGCCTGAAATATTTTTGGGCCATCAAATACAAATGAAGGATCCATAGTTACCGCCCCGCCATGACCGTTCCTCGTTGTTTTGCTTTTTACGACCAAAAAACTAGAATTCTGCCCGATTCCCATATTTTTGTGTGCTTTAGCCCACGCCTTCCGAGTGGTCCCGGGTCCCCCAAAATCGGATTGCCTTAAATTTTTCAAAGCCATCAAATACGACCTATGGAACCATATTCACCACCCCGCCATGTCCGTTCCTCATTGTTTTGCGTTTTACTGCCAAAAAAATAGAATTTCGCCCGATTCCCATATTTTCGTGTGCTATAAGCCCACGCCTTCCAAGTGGGTCCGGGCCCCCGTACCCCGATCGCCTAAAATTATTCGGGGACATCAAATACGACCTAAAGAACCATAGTCACCGCCCCGCCAGGGCCTATCCTCATTATTTTGTATTTTACGGCCAAAAAACTAGAATTACGCGTGATTCCCATATATTCGTGTGCTAGCCCACGTCTTCCGAGCGTGTCCGGGCCCCCCGGACCCCGATCGCCTAAAATGTTTCTGAGCCATCAAATACGACCTAAGAAACCATAGTCACCTCCCCGCCGTGGCCGTTCCTCGTTGTTTTGCATTTTACAGCAAAAAAACTAGAATTTCGACGAATTCCCATATTTTCGTGTGCAATAGCCTATGCCTTCCGAGTGGGTACGGGCTCCCGGACCCCGATCGCCTAAAATTAATCGGGGCCATCAAATACGACCTAAGGAACCATAGTCACCACCCAGCCATGATCGTTCCTCGTTGATTTGCGTTTTACGGTAAAAAAACTTGAATTCCGCCCGATTCTCATATATTCTTGTGCTATAGCCCATGCCTTCCGAGTAAGACTGGGGCCCCCGGACCCCGATCACCTAAAATTTTTCCGAGATATCAAATATGACCTAAGGAACCATAGCCACCGCCCTCCATGACTGTTCTTCGTTGTTTTGCTTTATACGGCCAAAAAAGTTGAATTTCGCCCGATTGCCATATTTTCTGTGCTATAGCCCACGCCTTCCAAGTGGGACCGGGCCCCCGGACCCCGATCGCATAAAATTTTTCCGACCCATCAAATACGACCTAAGGAACCATAGTCACTACCCCGCCATGGCCGTTCCTCATTGTTTTGCGTTTTACAGGCAAAAAACTAGAATTTCTCCAGATTTCCATATTTTCGTGTGCTATAGCCCACGCCTTCCGAGTGGGTACGGGCCCCCGGACCCCAATCGCCTGAAATATTTTTGGGCCATCAAATACGACCGAAGGATCCATAGTCACCGCCCCGCCATAACCATTCCTCGTTGTTTTGCTTTTTACGACCAAAAAAATAGAATTCCGTCCAATTCTCATATTTTCGTGTGCTCTAGCCCATGCCTTCCGAGTGGTCCCGGGTCCCCCAAAACCGGATTGCCTTAAATTTTTCAAGGCCATCAAATACGACCTAAGGAACCATTGTCACCACCCCGCCATGGCCGTTCCTCTTTGTTTTGCATTTTACGGCCAAAAAACTAGAATTCCGCCCGATTCCCATATATTCGTATGCTATAGCCCACGACTTCCTAGTGGATCTGGGCCCCCGGACCCCGATTGCCTGAAATATTTTTGGGCCATCAAATACAAACGAAGGATCCATAGTTACCGCCCCACCATGACCGTTCCTCGTTGTTTTGCTTTTTACGACCAAAAAACTAGAATTCTGCCCGATTCCCATATTTTCGTGTGCTTTAGCCCACGCCTTCCGAGTGGTCCCGGGTCCCCCAAAATCGGATTGCCTTAAATTTTTCAAAGCCATCAAATACGACCTATGGAACCATATTCACCACCCCGCCATGGCCGTTCCTCATTGTTTTGCGTTTTACTGCCAAAAAAATAGAATTTCGCCCGATTCTCATATTTTCGTGTGCTATAAGCCCACGCCTTCCAAGTGGGTCCGGGCCCCCGTACCCCGATCGCCTAAAATTATTCGGGGACATCAAATACGACCTAAAGAACCATAGTCACCGCCCCGCCAGGGCCTATCCTCATTATTTTGTATTTTACGGCCAAAAAACTAGAATTACGCGTGATTCCCATATATTCGTGTGCTAGCCCACGTCTTCCGAGCGTGTCCGGGCCCCCCGGACCCCGATCGCCTAAAATGTTTCTGAGCCATCAAATACGACCTAAGAAACCATAGTCACCTCCCCGCCGTGGCCGTTCCTCGTTGTTTTGCATTTTACAGCAAAAAACTAGAATTTCGACGAATTCCCATATTTTCGTGTGCAATAGCCTATGCCTTCCGAGTGGGTACGGGCTCCCGGACCCCGATCGCCTAAAATTAATCGGGGCCATCAAATACGACCTAAGGAACCATAGTCACCACCCAGCCATGATCGTTCCTCGTTGATTTGCGTTTTACGGTAAAAAAACTTGAATTCCGCCCGATTCTCATATATTCTTGTGCTATAGCCCATGCCTTCCGAGTAAGACTGGGGCCCCCGGACCCCGATCGCCTAAAATTTTTCCGAGATATCAAATACGACCTAAGGAACCATAGCCACCGCCCTCCATGACTGTTCTTCGTTGTTTTGCTATATACGGCCAAAAAAGTTGAATTTCGCCCGATTGCCATATTTTCTGTGCTATAGCCCACGCCTTCCAAGTGGGACCGGGCCCCCGGACCCCGATCGCATAAAATTTTTCCGACCCATCAAATACGACCTAAGGAACCATAGTCACTACCCCGCCATGGCCGTTCCTCATTGTTTTGCGTTTTACATGCAAAAAACTAGAATTTCTCCAGATTTCCATATTTTCGGGTGCTATAGCCCACGCCTTCCGAGTGGGTACGGGCCCCCGGACCCCAATCGCCTGAAATATTTTTGGGCCATCAAATACGACCGAAGGATCCATAGTCACCGCCCCGCCATAACCGTTCCTCGTTGTTTTGCTTTTTACGACCAAAAAAATAGAATTCCGTCCAATTCTCATATTTTCGTGTGCTCTAGCCCATGCCTTCCGAGTGGTCCCGGGTCCCCCAAAACCGGATTGCCTTAAATTTTTCAAGGCCATCAAATACGACCTAAGGAACCATTGTCACCACCCCGCCATGGCCGTTCCTCGTTGTTTTGCATTTTACGGCCAAAAAACTAGAATTCCGCCCGATTCCCATATATTCGTATGCTATAGCCCACGACTTCCTAGTGGATCTGGGCCCCCGGACCCCGATTGCCTGAAATATTTTTGGGCCATCAAATACAAACGAAGGATCCATAGTTACCGCCCCACCATGACCGTTCCTCGTTGTTTTGCTTTTTACGACCAAAAAACTAGAATTCCGCCCGATTCCCATATTTTCGTGTGCTCTAGCCCACGCCTTCCGAGTGGTCCCGGGTCCACCAAAATCGGATTGCCTTAAATTTTTTAAAGCCATCAAATACGACCTATGGAACCATATTCACCACCCCGCCATGGCCGTTCCTCATTGTTTTGCGTTCTACTATTTCGTGTGCTATAAGCCCACGCCTTCCAAGTGAGTCCGGGCCCCCGGACCCCGATCGCCTAAAATTATTCGGGGACATCAAATACGACCTAAAGAACCATAGTCACTGCCCCGCCAGTGCCGATCCTTGTTGTTTTGCGTTTTACGGCCAAAAAACTAGAATTCCGCGTGATTCCCATATATTCGTGTGCTAGCCCACGTCTTCCGAGTGTGTCTGGGCCCCCCAGACCCCAATCGCCTAAAATTTTTCTGAGCCATCAAATACGACCTAAGAAACCATAGTCTCCTCCCCGCCATGGCCGTTCCTCGTTGTTTTGCATTTTACAGCAAAAAAACTAGAATTTCGATGAATTCCTATATTTTCGTGTGCTATAGCCTATGCCTTCCGAGTGGGTACAGGCTCCCGGACCCCGATCGCCTAAAATTAATCGGGGCCATCAAATACGACCTAAGGAACCATAGTCACCGCCCCGCCATGGCCTTTCCTCGTTGTTTTGGATTTTACGTCAAAAAAAACTAGAATTCCGCCCGATTCCCATATATTCTTGTGCTATAGCCCACGCCTTCCGAGTGGGACGGGGCCCCCTGACCCCAATCACCTAAAATTAATCTGGGCCATCAAATACGACCTAAGGAACCATAGTCACCACCCCGCCATCGCCGTTCCTCGTTGTTTTTCATTTTACGGCCAAAAAGCTAGAATTCCCCCCGATTCCCATATTTTTGTGTGCTCTAGGCCACGCCTTCCGTGTGGGCCCGGGTCCCCCGAAACTGGATTGCCTAAAATTTTCTCAGGCCATCAAATACGAACTAAGGAACCATATTCATTGCCCCGCCATGGTCGTTCCTAGTTGTTTTGCGTTTTACGTCCAAAAAACTAGAATTTCGCCCGATTCCCATATTTTCGTGTGCTATAAGCCCACGCCTTCTGAGTGGGTCAGGGGCCCCAGACTCCGATCGCCTGAAATATTTTTGGGCCATCAAATATGACCGAAGGATCCATAGTCACCGCCCTGCCATAACCGTTCCTTGTTGTTTTGCTTTTTACGACCAAAAAAATAGAATTCCGTCCAATTCCCATATTTTCGTGTGCTCTAGCCCATGCCTTCCGAGTGGTCCAGGGTCCCCCAAAACCGGATTGCCTCAAATTTTTCAAGGCCATCAAATACGACCTAAGGAACCATTGTCACCACCCCGCCATGGCCGTTCCTCGTTGTTTTGCGTTTTACGGCCAAAAAACTAGAATTCTGCCTGATTCCCATATACCCGTATGCTATAGCCCACGACTTCCTAGTGGATCTGGGCCCCCCGGACCCCGATTGCCTGAAATATTTTTGGGCCATCAAATACAAACGAAGGATCCATAGTTACCGCCCCGCCATGATCGTTCTTCTTTTTTGGCGTTTTACGGCCAAAAAACTAAAATTCCGCCCGATTCCCATATATTCGTGTGCTCTAGCCCACGCCTTCCGAGTGGTCCCGGGTCCCCCAAAATTGGATTGCCTTAAATTTTTCAAAGCCATCAAATACGACCTATGGAACCATATTCACCACCCCGCCATGGCCGTTCCTCATTGTTTTGCGTTTTACTGCCAAAAAACTAGAATTTCGTCCGATTCCCATATTTTCGTGTGCTATAAGCCCACGACTTCCAAGTGGGTCCGGGCCCCCGAACCCCGATCGCCTAAAATTATTCGGGGACATCAAATACGACCTAAAGAACCATAGTCACCGCCCCGCCAGGGCCGATCCTCGCTGTTTTGCGTTTTACGGCCAAAAAACTAGAATTCCGCGTGATTCTCATATATTCGTGTGCTAGCACACGTCTTCCGAGTGTGTCCGGGCCCCCCGGACCCCGATCGCCTAAAATTTTTCTGAGCCATCAAATACGACCTAAGAAACCATAGTCACCTCCCTGCCGTGGCCGTTCCTCGTTGTTTTGCATTTTACAGCAAAAAAACTAGAATTTCGATGAATTCCCATATTTTCGTGTGCAATAGCCTATGCCTTCCGAGTGGATACGGGCTCCCGGACCCCGATCACCTAAAATTAATCGGGGCCATCAAATACGACCTAAGGAACCATAGTCACCGCCCCGCTATGGCCTTTCCTCGTTGTTTTGGATTTTACATCAAAAAAACTAGAATTCCACCCGATTGCCATATATTCTTGTGCTATAGCCCACGCCTTCCGAGTGGGATGGGGCCCCCTGACCCCAATCACCTAAAATTAATCCGGGCCATCAAATACGACCTAAGGAACCATAGTCACTGCTCCGCCATGGCCGTTCCTCATTGATTTTCATTTTACGGCCAAAAAACTAGAATTCCCCCCGATTCCCATATTTTTGTGTGCTCTAGCCCACGCCTTCCGTGTGGGCCCGGGTCCCCCGAAACCGAATTGCCTAAAATTTTCTCAGGCCATCAAATACGACCTAAGGAACCATATTAATTGCCCCGCCATGGTCGTTCCTAGTTGTTTTGCGTTTTACGTCCAAAAAACTAGAATTTCGCCCGATTCCCATATTTTCGTGTGCTATAAGCCCACGCCTTCTGAGTAGGTCAGGGGCCCCTGACTCCGATCGCCTAAAATAATTCCGGGCCATCCCATAAGACCTAAGGAACTATAGTCACCACCCCGCCATGGCCGTTCCTCGTTGTTTTGCATTTTACGGCCAAAAAAACTAAATTTTTGCCTGATTCCCATATTTTCATGTGCTCTAGCCCACACCTTCCGAGTGAGTCCGGGCCCACTGGACCCTGATCACCTAAAATTTTTTCAGGTCATCAAATACGACCTAAGGAACCATAGTCACAACCCGCCATGATCGTTCTTCTTTTTTGGTGTTTTACGGCCAAAAAACTAGAATTCCGCCCAATTCCCATATATTCATGTGCTATAGCCCACGTCTTCCGAAAGGGTCTGAACCCCCTTACCCCGATCATCTAAAATTATTCCGGGCCATCAAATACGACCTAAGGAACAATTTTTACCGCCCCGCCATGGCCGTTCCTCGTTGTTTTACGTTTTACGGCCTAAAAACTAGAATTTCGCCTGATTCCCATATTTTGGTGTGCTATAAACCCATGCCTTCCGAGTGGTTCCGGGCCCATGGACCCCGATCGCCTAAAATTATTCGGGGCCATCAAATACGACCTAAGGAACCATAGTCACTGCCCCTCCATGGCCGTTCCTCATTGTTTTGCATTTGGCGGCCATAAAACTAGAATTCCGCCCGATTCCCATATTTTCGTGTGCTATAGCCCACGCCTTCTAAGTGGGACCGGGCCCCCGGACCCCGATCGCCTAAAATTTTTTTGAGCTATCAAATACGACCTAAGGAACCATAGCCACCGCCCTGCCATGACCGTTCCTCTTTGATTTGCGTTTTACAAGCAAAAAACTAGAATTTCTCCAGATTCCCATATTTTCGTGTGCTATAGCCCACGCCATCCGAGTGGGACCGGGCCCCCGGACCCCGATCGCCTAAAATTTTTCCGGGCTATCAAATACGATCTAAGTAACCATTGTCACTGCCCCGCCATGGCCGTTCCTCTTTGTTTTGCGTTTCACGAGCAAAAAACTAGAATTTCTCCGGATTCCCATATTTTCGTGTGCTATAGCCCACGCCTTACGAGTGGGTCCGGGTCCCCGGACCCCGATCGTCTAAAGTTATTCCGGGCTATCAAATACGATCTAAGGAACCATAGTCACCGCCCCGCCATGGCCATTCCTCGTTGTTTTTCGTTTTACAGCCAAAAAACTAGAATTCCGCTCGATTCCCATATATTTGTGTGATATGGCCTACGCCTTCCGAATGGGTCCGGGCCCCCTGACCCCAATCACCTAAAATTATTCCAAGCCATCAAATAGGACCTAAGGAACCATAGTCACCGCCCCACCATGGCCGTTCCTCATTGTTTTTCATTCTACGGCCAAAAAACTAGAATTCCCCCTAATTCCCATATTTTTGTGTGGTCTAGCCCACGCCTTCCGTGTGGGCCCGGGTCCCCCGAAACCGGATTGCCTAAAATTTTCTCAGGCCATCAAATACGACCTAAGGAACCATATTCATCGCCCCGCCATAGTCATTCCTCGTTGTTTTGCATTTTACGTCCAAAAAACTAGAATTTAGCCCGACTCCCAGATTTTCGTGTGCTATAAGCCCACGCCTTCCGAGTGGGTCAGGGCCCCCGGACCCCGATCACCTAAAATTATTCGGGGCTATCAAATACGACCTAAGGAACCATAGTCACCGCCCCTCCATGGCTGTTCCTCATTGTTTTGCGTTTGACGGCCAAAAAACTAGAATTCCGCGTGATTCCCATATTTTCGTGTGCTATAGCCAATGCCTTCTAAGTGGGTCCGGGCCCCCAGACCCCGATCAACTAAAAATTTTTAAGGCCATCAAATATGACCTAAGGAACCATAGTCACCGCCCAGCCATGATCGTTCCTCGTTGATTTGCGTTTTACGGTAAAAAAACTAGAATTCCGCCCTATTTCCATATATTCTTGTGCTATAGCCCATGCCTTCCGAGTGGGACTGGGCCCCCGGGACCCCGATCGCCTAAACGTTTTCCGAGATATCAAATACGACCTAAGGAACCATAGCCACCGCCCCGCCATGACCGTTCTTCGTTGTTTTGCTTTATACGGCCAAAAAAGTTGAATTTCGCCCGATTGCCATATTTTCTGTGCTATAGCCCATGCCTTCCAAGTGGGACCAGGCCCCCGGACCCCGATCGCCTAAAATTTTTCTGACCCATCAAATACGACCTAAGGAACCATAGTCACTGCCCCGCCATGGCCGTTCCTCATTGTTTTGCGTTTTACGAGCAAAAAACTAGAATTTCTCCAGATTCCCATATTTTTGTGTGCTATAGCCCACGCCTTCCGAGTGGGTACGGGCCCCCGGACCCCGATCGCCTGAAATATTTTTGGGCCATCAAATACGACCGAAGGATCCATAGTCACCGCCCCGCCATAACCGTTCCTCGTTGTTTTGCTTTTTACGACCAAAAAAATAGAATTCCGTCTAATTCCCATATTTTCGTGTGCTCTAGCCCATGCCTTCCGAGTGGTCCCGGGTCCCCCAAAACCGGATTGCCTTAAATTTTTTAAGGCCATCAAATACGACCTAAGGAACATTGTCACCACCCCGCCATGGCCGTTCCTCGTTGTTTTGCGTTTTACGGCCAAAAAACTAGAATTCCGCCCGATTCCCATATATTCGTATGCTATAGCCCACGACTTCCTAGTGGATCTGGGCCCCCGAACCCCGATTGCCTGAAATATTTTTGGGCCATCAAATACAAATGAAGGATCCATAGTTACCGCCCCGCCATGACCGTTCCTCATTGTTTTGCTTTTTACGACCAAAAAACTAGAATTCCGCCCGATTCCCATATTTTCGTGTGCTCTAGCCCACGCCTTCCGAGTGGTCCCGGGTACCCCAAAATCGGATTGCCTTAAATTTTTCAAAGCCATCAAATACGACCTATGGAACCATATTCACCACCCCGCCATGGCCGTTCCTCATTGTTTTGCGTTTTACTGCCAAAAAACTAGAATTTCGCCCGATTCCCATATTTTCGTGTGCTATAAGCCCACGCCTTCCAAGTGGGTCCGGGCGCCTAAAATTATTCCGGGCCATCAAATACGACCTAAGGAACCATAGTCACCGCCCCGCCAGGGCCGTTCCTCGTTGTTTTGCGTTTTACGGCCAAAAAACTAGAATTCCCCCCGATTCCCATATTTTTGTGTGCTCTAGCCCACGCCTTCCGTGTGGGCCCGGGTCCCCCGAAACCGGATTGCCTAAAATTTTCTCAGGCCATCAAATACGACCTAAGGAACCATATTCATTGCCCCGCCATGGTCGTTCCTAGTTGTTTTGCGTTTTACGTCCAAAAAACTAGAATTTCGCCCGATTCCCATATTTTTGTGTGCTATAAGCCCACGCCTTCTGAGTGGGTCAGGGGCCCCTGACTCCGATCGCCTAAAATTATTCCGGGCCATCACATACGACCTAAGGAACTATAGTCACCACCCAGCCATGGCCGTTCCTCATTGTTTTGCATTTTACGGCCAAAAAAACTAAAATTTTGCTTGATTCCCATATTTCCGTGTGCTCTAGCCCACACCTTCCGAGTGAGTCCGGGCCCACCGGACCCTGATCGCCTAAAATTTTTTCGGGTCATCAAATACGACCTAAGGAACCATAGTCACAACCCGCCATGATCGTTGTTCTTTTTTGGCGTTTTACGGTAAAAAAACTAGAATTCCGCCCGATTTCCATATATTCGTGTGCTATAGCCCACGTCTTCTGAATGGGTCGGAGCCCCCTGACCCCGATCGCCTAAAATTATTTCGGGCCATCAATTACGACCTAAGGAACCATAGTCACCACCCCGCCATGGCCGTTCCTCGTTGTTTTGCATTTTACGGCCAAAAAACTAAAATTCTGCCCGATTCCCATATATTCGTGTGCTATGGCCCACGCCTTCCGAATGGGTCCGGGCCCCCTGACCCCAATCACCTAAAATTATTCCGGGCCATCAAATACAACCTAAGGAACCATAGTCACCGCCCCGCCATGGCCGTTCCTCGTTGTTTTTCATTTTACGGCCAAAAAACTAGAATTCCCCCCGATTCCCATATTTTTGTGTGCTCTAGCCCACGCCTTACGTGTGGGCCCGGGTCCCCCGAAACCGGATTGCCTAAAATTTTCTTAGGCCATAAAATACGACCTAAGGAACCATATTCATTGCCCCGCCATGGTCATTCCTCGTTGTTTTGCGTTTTACGTCCAAAAAACTAGAATTACGCCCGATTCCCATATTTTCATGTGCTATAAGCCCACGCCTTCTGAGTGGGTCAGGGGCCCCTGACTCCGATCGCCTAAAATTATTCCGGGCCATCACATACGACCTAAGGAACTATAGTCACCACTCCGCCATGGCCGTTCCTCGTTGTTTTGCATTTTACGGCCAAAAAAACTAAAATTTTGCATGATTCCCATATTTTCGTGTGCTCTAGCCCACACCTTCCGAGTGAGTCCGGGCCCACCGGACCCTGATCGCCTAAAATTTTTTTGGGTCATCAAATACGACCTAAGGAACCATAGTCACAACCCGTCATGATCGTTGTTCTTTTTTGGCATTTTACGGCAAAAAAACTAGAATTCCGGCCGATTTCCATATATTCGTGTGCTATAGCCCACGTCTTCTGAATGGGTCGGAGCCCCCTGACCCAGATCGCCTAAAATTATTTCGGGCCATCAATTACGACCTAAGGAACCATAGTCACCGCCCCGCCATGGCCGTTCCTCGTTGTTTTGCATTTTACGGCCAAAAAACTAAAATTCTGCCCGATTCCCATATATTCGTGTGCTATGGCCCACGCCTTCCGAATGGGTCCGGGCCCCCTGACCCCAATCACCTAAAATTATTCCGGGCCATCAAATACAACCTAAGGAACCATAGTCACCGCCCCGCCATGGCCGTTCCTCGTTGTTTTTCAGTTTAAGGCCAAAAAACTAGAATTCCCCCTGATTCCCATATTTTTGTGTGCTCTAGCCCACGCCTTACGTGTGGGCCCGGGTCCCCCGAAACCGGATTGCCTAAAATTTTCTTAGACCATAAAATACGACCTAAGGAACCATATTCATTGCCCCGCCATGGTCGTTCCTCGTTGTTTTGCGTTTTACGTCCAAAAAACTAGAATTACGCCCGATTCCCATATTTTCGTGTGCTATAAGCCCACGCTTTCTGAGTGGGTCAGGGGCCCCTGACTCCGATCGCCTAAAATTATTCCGGGCCATCACATACGACATAAGGAACTATAGTCACCACTCCGCCATGGCCGTTCCTCGTTGTTTTGCATTTTACGGCCAAAAAAACTAAAATTTTGCCTGATTCCCATATTTTCGTGTGCTCTAGCCCACACCTTCCGAGCGAGTCCGGGCCCACCGGACCCTGATCGCCTAAAATTTTTTTGGGTCATCAAATACGACCTAAGGAACCATAGTCACAACCCGTCATGATCGTTGTTCTTTTTTGGCGTTTTACGGCAAAAAAACTAGAATTCCGCCCTATTTCCATATATTCGTGTGCTATGGCCCACGCCTTCCGAATGGGTCCGGGCCCCCTGACCCCAATCACCTAAAATTATTCCGGGCCATCAAATACGATCTAAGGAACCATAGTCACCGCCCTGCCATGGCCGTTCCTCGTTGTTTTTCATTTTACGGCCAAAAAACTAGAATTCCCCCCGATTCCCATATTTTTGTGTGCTCTAGCCCACGCCTTTCGTGTGGGCCCGGGTCCCCCGAAATCGGATTGCCTAAAATTTTGTCAGGCCATCAAATACGACCTAAGGAACCATATTTATTGCCCTGCCATGGTCGTTCCTCGTTGTTTTGCGTTTTACGTCCAAAAAACTAGAATTTCGCCCGATTCCCATATTTTCGTGTGCTATAAGCCCACGCCTTTTGAGTGGGTCAGGGGCCCCTGACTCCGATCACCTAAAATTATTCCGGGCCATCACATACGACCTAAGGAATTATTGTCACCACCCCGCCATGGCCGTTCCTCGTTGTTTTGCATTTTACGGCCAAAAAAACTAAATTTTTGCCTGATTCCCATATTTTCGTGTGCTCTAGCCCACACCTTCCGAGTGAGTCCTGGCCCACCGGACCCTTATCGCCTAAAATTTTTTCGGGTCATCAAATACGACCTAAGGAACCATAGTCACAACCCGCCATGATCGTTCTTCTTTTTTGGTGTTTTACGGCCAAAAAACTAGAATTCCGCCCAATTCCCATATATTCATGAGCTATAGCCCACGTCTTCCGAATGGGTCTGAACCCCCTTACCCCGATCGTCTAAAATTATTCCGGGCCATCAAATACGACCTAAGGAACAATTTTTACCGCCCCGCCATGGCCGTTCCTCGTTGTTTTACGTTTTACGGCCTAAAAACTAGAATTTCGCCTGATTCCCATATTTTGGTGTGCTATAAACCCATGCCTTCCGAGTGGTTCCGGGCCCATGGACCCCGATCGCCTAAAATTATTCGGGGCCATCAAATACGACCTAAGGAACCATAGTCACCGCCCTGCCATGGCCGTTCCTCGTTGTTTTTCATTTGGCGGCCATAAAACTAGAATTCCGCCCGATTCCCATATTTTCGTGTGCTATAGCCCACGCCTTCTAAGTGGGACCGGGCCCCCGGACCCCGATCGTCTAAATTTTTTTTTGAGCTATCAAATACGACCTAAGGAACTATAGCCACCGCCCTGCCATGACCGTTCCTCTTTGTTTTGCGTTTTACGAGCAAAAAACTAGAATTTCATCGGATTCCCATATTTTCGTGTGCTATAGCCCACGCCTTCCGAGTGGGACCGGGCCCCCGGACCCCGATCGCCTAAAATTATTCCGGGCTATCAAATACGATCTAAGGAACCATAGTCACCGCCCCGCCATGGCCATTCCTCATTGTTTTGCGTTTTACGGCCAAAAAACTAGAATTCCGCTCGATTCCCATATATTCGTGTGATATGGCCCACGCCTTCCGAATGGGTCCGGTCCCCCTGACCCCAATCACCTAAAATTATTCCAAGCTATCAAACAGGACCTAAGGAACCATAGTCACCGCCCCACCATGGCCGTTCCTCGTTGTTTTTCATTCTACGGCCAAAAAACTAGAATTCCCCCTAATTCCCATATTTTTGTGTGCTCTAGCCCACGCCTTCCGTGTGGGCCCGGGTCCCCCGAAACCGGATTGCCTAAAATTTTCTCAGGCCATCAAATACGACCTAAGGAACCATATTCATCGCCCCGCCATAGTCGTTCCTCGTTGTTTTGCATTTTACGTCCAAAAAACTAGAATTTAGCCCGATTCCCATATTTTCGTGTGCTATAAGCCCACGCCTTCCGAGTGGGTCAGGGCCCCCGGACCCCGATCATCTAAAATTATTCGGGGCTATCAAATACGACCTAAGGAACCATAGTCACCGCCCAGCCATGATCGTTCCTTGTTGATTTGCGTTTTACGGTAAAAAAACTAGAATTCCGCCCGATTTCCATATATTCTTGTGCTATAGCCCATGCCTTCCGAGTGGGACTGGGCCCCCTGGACCCCGATCGCCTAAACTTTTTCCGAGATATCAAATACGACCTAAGGAACCATAGCCACCACCCCGCCATTACCGTTCTTCGTTGTTTTGCTTTATACGGCCAAAAAAGTTGAATTTCGCCTGATTGCCATATTTTCTGTGCTATAGCCCACGCCTTCCAAGTGGGACCGGGCCCCCGGACCCCGATCGCCTAAAATTTTTCCGACCCATCAAATACGACCTAAGGAACCATAGTCACTGCCCCGCCATGGCCGTTCCTCATTGTTTTGCGTTTTACTAGCAAAAAACTAGAATTTCTCCAGATTTCCATATTTTCGTGTGCTATAGCCCACGCCTTCCGAGTGGGTACGGGCCCCCGGACCCCGATCGCCTGAAATATTTTTGGCCCATCAAATACGACTGTAGGATCCATAGTCACCGCCCCGCCATAACCGTTCCTCGTTGTTTTGCTTTTTACGACTAAAAAAATAGAATTCCGTCTAATTCCCATATTTTCGTGTGCTCTAGCCCATGCCTTCCGAGTGGTCTCGGGTCCCCCAAAACCGGATTGCCTTAAATTTTTCAAGGCCATCAAATACGACCTAAGGAACATTGTCACCACCCCGCCATGGCCGTTCCTCGTTGTTTTGCGTTTTACGGCCAAAAAACTAGAATTCCGCCTGATTCCCATATATTCGTATGCTATAGCCCACGACTTCCTAGTGGATCTGGGCCCCCGGACCCCGATTGCCTGAAATATTTTTGGGCCATCAAATACAAACGAAGGATCCATAGTTACCACCCCGCCATGACCGTTCCTCATTGTTTTGCTTTTTACGACCAAAAAACTAGAATTCCGCCCGATTCCCATATTTTCGAGTGCTCTAGCCCACGCCTTCTGAGTGGTCCCGGGTACCCCAAAATCGGATTGCCTTAAATTTTTCAAAGCCATCAAATACGACCTATGGAACCATATTCACCACCCCGCCATGGCCGTTCCTCATTGTTTTGCGTTTTACTGCCAAAAAACTAGAATTTCGCCCAATTCCCATATTTTCGTGTGCTATAAGCCCACGCCTTCCAAGTGGGTCCGGGCCCCCGGACCCCGATCGCCTAAAATTATTCCGGGCCATCAAATACGACCTAAGGAACCATAGTCACCGTCCCGCCAGGGCCGTTCCTCGTTGTTTTGCGTTTTACGGCCAAAATACTAGAATTCCCCCCGATTCCCATATTTTTGTGTGCTCTAGCCCACGCCTTCCGTGTGGGCCCGGGTCCCCCGAAACCGGATTGCCTAAAATTTTCTCATGCCATCAAATACGACCTAAGGAACCATATTCATTGCCCCGCCATGGTCGTTCCTAGTTGTTTTGCGTTTTACGTCCAAAAAACTAGAATTTCGCCCGATTCCCATATTTTCGTGTGCTATAAGCCCACGCCTTCTGAGTGTGTCAGGGGCCCCTGACTCCGATCGCCTAAAATTATTCCGGGCCATCCCATACGACCTAAGGAACTATAGTCACCACCCCGCCATGGCCGTTTCTCGTTGTTTTGCATTTTACGGCCAAAAAAACTAAAATTTTGCCTGATTCCCATATTTTCGTGTGCTCTAGCCCACACCTTCCGAGTGAGTCCGGGCCCACCGGACCCTGATCGCCTAAAATTTTTTCGGGTCATCAAATACGACCTAAGGAACCATAGTCACAACCCGCCATGATCGTTGTTCTTTTTTGGCGTTTTACGGCAAAAAAACTAGAATTCCGCCCGATTTCCATATATTCGTGTGCTATAGCCCACGTCTTCTGAATGGGTCCGAGCCCCCTGACCCCGATCGCCTAAAATTATTTCGGGCCGTCAATTACGACCTAAGGAACCATAGTCACCGCCCCTCCATGGCCGTTACTCGTTGTTTTGCGTTTTACGGCCAAAAAACTAGAATTCCGCCCGATTCCCATATATTCGTTTGCTATGGCCCACGCCTTCCGAATGGGTCCGGGCCCCCTGACCCCAATCACCTAAAATTATTCCGGGCCATCAAATACAACCTAAGGAACCATAGTCACCGCCCCGCCATGGCTGTTCCTCATTGTTTTTCATTTTACGGCCAAAAAACAAGAATTCCCCCCGATTCCCATATTTTTGTGTGCTCTAGCCCACGCCTTACGTGTGGGCCCGGGTCCCCCGAAACCGGATTGCCTAAAATTTTCTTAGGCCATCAAATACGACCTAAGGAACCATATTCATTGCCCCGCCATGGTCGTTCCTCGTTGTTTTGCGTTTTACGTCCAAAAAACTAGAATTTCGCCCCATTCCCATATTTTCGTGTGCTATAAGCCCACGCCTTCTGAGTGGGTCAGGGGCCCCTGACTCCGATTGCCTAAAATTATTCCGGGCCATCACATACGACCTAAGGAACTATAGTCACCACCCCGCCATGGCCGTTTCTCGTTGTTTTGCATTTTACGGCCAAAAAAAACTAAAATTTTGCCTGATTCCCATATTTTCGTGTGCTCTAGCCCACACCTTCCGAGTGAGTCCGGGCCCACCGGACCCTGATCGCCTAAAATTTTTTTGGGTCATCAAATACGACCTAAGGAACCATAGTCACAACCCGCCATGATCGTTGTTCTTTTTTGGCGTTTTACGGCAAAAAAACTAGAATTCCGCCCGATTTCCATATATTCGTGTGCTATAGCCCACGTCTTCTGAATGGGTCCGAGCCCCCTGACCCCGATCGCCTAAAATTATTCCGGGCCATCAAATACGACCTAAGGAACCATAGTCACCGCCCCACCATGACCGTTCCTCGTTGATTTTCATTTTACGGCCAAAAAACAAGAATTCCCCCCGATTCCCATATTTTTGTGTGCTCTAGCCCACGCCTTACGTGTGGGCCCGGGTCCCCCGAAACCGGATTGCCTAAAATTTTCTTAGGCCATCAAATACGACCTAAGGAACCATATTCATTGCCCCGCCATGGTCGTTCCTCGTTGTTTTGCGTTTTACGTCCAAAAAACTAGAATTTCGCCCCATTCCCATATTTTCGTGTGCTATAAGCCCACGCCTTCTGAGTGGGTCAGGGGCCCCTGACTCCGATTGCCTAAAATTATTCCGGGCCATCACATACGACCTAAGGAACTATAGTCACCACCCCGCCATGGCCGTTTCTCGTTGTTTTGCATTTTACGGCCAAAAAAACTAAAATTTTGCCTGATTCCCATATTTTCGTGTGCTCTAGCCCACACCTTCCGAGTGAGTCCGGGCCCACCGGACCCTGATCGCCTAAAATTGTTTTGGGTCATCAAATACGACCTAAGGAACCATAGTCACAACCCGCCATGATCGTTGTTCTTTTTTGGCGTTTTACGGCAAAAAAACTAGAATTCCGCCCGATTTCCATATATTCGTGTGCTATAGCCCACGTCTTCTGAATGGGTCCGAGCCCCCTGACCCCGATCGCCTAAAATTATTCCGGGCCATCAAATACGACCTAAGGAACCATAGTCACCGCCCCACCATGACCGTTCCTCGTTGATTTTCATTTTACGGCCAAAAAACAAGAATTCCCCCCGATTCCCATATTTTTGTGTGCTCTAGCCCACGCCTTACGTGTGGGCCCGGGTCCCCCGAAACCGGATTGCCTAAAATTTTCTTAGGCCATCAAATACGACCTAAGGAACCATATTCATTGCCCCGCCATGGTCGTTCCTCGTTGTTTTGCGTTTTACGTCCAAAAAACTAGAATTTCGCCCCATTCCCATATTTTCGTGTGCTATAAGCCCACGCCTTCTGAGTGGGTCAGGGGCCCCTGACTCCGATTGCCTAAAATTATTCCGGGCCATCACATACGACCTAAGGAACTATAGTCACCACCCCGCCATGGCCGTTTCTCGTTGTTTTGCATTTTACGGCCAAAAAAACTAAAATTTTGCCTGATTCCCATATTTTCGTGTGCTCTAGCCCACACCTTCCGAGTGAGTCCGGGCCCACCGGACCCTGATCGCCTAAAATTTTTTTGGGTCATCAAATACGACCTAAGGAACCATAGTCACAACCCGCCATGATCGTTGTTCTTTTTTGGCGTTTTACGGCAAAAAAACTAGAATTCCGCCCGATTTCCATATATTCGTGTGCTATAGCCCACGTCTTCTGAATGGGTCCGAGCCCCCTGACCCCGATCGCCTAAAATTATTCCGGGCCATCAATTACGACCTAAGGAACCATAGTCACCGCCCCGCCATGGCCGTTCCTCGTTGGTTTGCGTTTTACGTCCAAAAAACTAGAATTCCGCCCGATTCCCATATATTCGTGTGCTATGGCCCACGCCTTCCGAATGGGTCCGGGCCCCCTGACCTCAATCACCTAAAATTATTCCGGGCCATCAAATACAACCTAAGGAACCATAGTCACCGCCCCGCCATGGCCGTTCCTCGTTGCTTTTCATTTTACGGCCAAAAAACTAGAATTCCCCCCGATTCCCATATTTTTGTGTGCTCTAGCCCACGCCTTCCGTGTGGGCCCGGGTCCCCCGAAACCGGATTGCCTAAAATTTTCTCAGGCCATCAAATACGACCTAAGGAACCATATTCATTGCCCCGCCATGGTCGTTCCTAGTTGTTTTGCGTTTTACGTCCAAAAAACTAGAATTTCGCCCGATTCCCATATTTTCGTGTGCTATAAGCCCACGCCTTCTGAATGGGTCAGGGGCCCCTGACTCCGATCGCCTAAAATTATTCCAGGCCATCACATACGACCTAAGGAACTATAGTCACCACCCCGCCATGGCCGTTCCTCGTTGTTTTGCATTTTACGGCCAAAAAAACTAAAATTTTGCCTGATTCCCATGCTCTAGCCCACACCTTCCGAGTGAGTCCGGGCCCACCGGACCCTGATCCCCTAAAAATTTTTCGGGTCATCAAATACGACCTAAGGAACCATAGTCACAACCCGTCATGATCGTTGTTCTTTTTTGGCGTTTTACGGCAAAAAAACTAGAATTCCGCCCGATTTCCATATATTCGTGTGCTATAGCCCACGTCTTCTGAATGGGTCCGAGCCCCCTGACCCCGATCGCCTAAAATTATTCCGGGCCATCAATTACGACCTAAGGAACCATAGTCACCGCCCCGCCATGGCCGTTCCTCGTTGTTTTGTGTTTTACGGCCAAAAAACTAGAATTTCGCCCGATTCCCATATATTCGTGTGCTATGGCCCACGCCTTCCGAATGGATCCGGGCCCCCTGACCCCAATCACCTAAAATTATTCCGGGCCATCAAATACGACCTAAGGAACCATAGTCACCGCCTCACCATGACCGTTCCTCGTTGATTTTCATTTTACGGCCAAAAAACTAGAATTCCCCCCGATTCCCATATTTTTGTGTGCTCAAGCCCACGCCTTCCGTGTGGGCCCGGGTCCCCCGAAACCGGATTGCCTAAAATTTTCTTAGGCCGTCAAATACGACCTAAGGAACCATATTCATTGCCCCTCCATGGTTTTTCCTAGTTGTTTTGCGTTTTACGTCCAAAAAACTAGAATTTCGCCCGATTCCCATATTTTCGTGTGCTATAAGCCCACACCTTCTGAGTGGGTCTGGGGCCCCTGACTCCAATCGCCTAAAATTATTCCGGGCCATCACATACGACCTAAGGAACTATAGTCACCACCCCGCCATGGCCGTTCCTTGTTGTTTTGCATTTTACGGCCAAAAAAACTAAAATTTTGCCTGATTCCCATATTTTCGTGTGCTCTAGCCCACACCTTCCGAGTGAGTCCGGGCCCACCGGACCCTGATCCCCTAAAATTTTTTCGGGTCATCAAATACGACCTAAGGAACCATAGTCACAACTCGTCATGATCGTTGTTCTTTTTTGGCGTTTTACGGCAAAAAAACTAGAATTCCGCCCGATTTCCATATATTCGTGTGCTATAGCCCACGTCTTCTGAATGGGTCCGAGCCCCCTGACCCCGATCGCCTAAAATTATTCCGGGCCATCAATTACGACCTAAGGAATGATAGTCACCGCCCCGCCATGGCCGTTCCTCGTTGTTTTGTGTTTTACGGCCAAAAAACTAGAATTCCGCCCGATTCCCATATATTCGTGTGCTATGGCCCACGCCTTCCGAATGGGTCCGGGCCCCCTGACCCCAATGACCTAAAATTATTCCGGGCCATCAAATACGACCTAAGGAACCATAGTCACCGCCCTGCCATGGCCGTTCCTCGTTGTTTTTCATTTTACGGCCAAAAAACTAGAATTCCCCCCGATTCCCATATTTTTGTGTGCTCTAGCCCACGCCTTCCGTGTGGGCCCGGGTCCCCCGAAACCCGATTGCCTAAAATTTTCTCAGGCCATCAAATACGACCTAAGGAACCATATTCATTGCCCCTCCATGGTAGTTCCTAGTTGTTTTGCGTTTTACGTCAAAAAAACTAGAATTTCGCCCGATTCGCATATTTTCGTGTGCTATAAGCCCACGCCTTCTGAGTGGGTCAGGGGCCCCTGACTCCGATCGCCTAAAATTATTCCGGGCCATCACATACGACCTAAGGAACTATAGTCACCACCCTGCCATGGCCGTTCCTCGTTGTTTTGCATTTTACGGCCAAAAAAACTAAAATTTTGCCTGATTCCCATATTTTTGTGTGCTCTAGCCCACACCTTCCGAGTGAGTCCGGGCCCACCGGACCCTGATCCCCTATAATTTTTTCGGGTCATCAAATACGAACTAAGGACCCATAGTCACAACCCATCATGATCGTTGTTCTTTTTTGGCGTTTTACGGCAAAAAAACTAGAATTCCGCCCGATTTCCATATATTCATGTGCTATAGCCCGCGTCTTCTGAATGGGTCCGAGCCCCCTGACCCCGATTGCCTAAAATTATTCTGGGCCATCAATTACGACCTAAAGAACCATAGTCACCGCCCCGCCATGGCCGTTCCTCGTTGTTTTGTGTTTTACGGCCAAAAAACTAGAATTTCACCCGATTCCCATATATTCGTGTGCTATGGCCCACGCCTTCCGAATGGGTCCGGGCCCCCTGACCCCAATCACCTAAAATTATTCCGGGCCATCAAATACGACCTAAGGAACCATAGTCACCGCCCCACCATGGCCGTTCCTCGTTGATTTTCATTTTACGGCCAAAAAACTAGAATTCCCCCCGATTCCCATATTTTTGTGTGTTCTAGCACACGCCTTCCGTGTGGGCCCGGGTCCCCCGAAACCGGATTGCCTAAAATTTTCTCAGGCCATCAAATGCGACCTAAGGAACCATATTCATTGCCCCTCCATGGTTGTTCCTAGTTGTTTTGCGTTTTACGTCAAAAAAACTAGAATTTCGCCCGATTCCCATATTTTCGTGTGCTATAAGCCCACGCCTTCTGAGTGGGTCAGGGGCCCCTGACTCTGATCGCCTAAAATTATTCCGGGCCATCACATACGACCTAAGGAACTATAGTCACCACCCTGCCATGGCCGTTCCTCGTTGTTTTGCATTTTACGGCCAAAAAAACTAAACTTTTGCCTGATTCCCATATTTTCGTGTGCTCTAGCCCACACCTTCCGAGTGAGTCCGGGCCCACCGGACCCTGATCCCCTACAATTTTTTCGGGTCATCAAATACGACCTAAGGAACCATTGTCACAACCCGTCATGATCGTTGTTCTTTTTTGGCGTTTTACGGCAAAAAAAAAACTAGAATTCCGCCCGATTTCCATATATTCGTGTGCTATAGCCCACGTCTTCTGAATGGGTCCGAGCCCCCTGACCCCGATCGCCTAAAATTATTTCGGGCCATCAATTACGACCTAAGGAACCATAGTCACCACCCCGCTATGGCCGTTCCTCGTTGTTTTGTGTTTTACGGCCAAAAAACTAGAATTTCGCCCGATTCCCATATATTCGTGTGCTATGGCCCACGCCTTCCGAATGGGTCCGGGCCCCCTGACCCCAATCACCTAAAATTATTCCGGGCCATCAAATACGACCTAAGGAACCATAGTCACCGCCCCACCATGGCCGTTCCTCATTGATTTTCGTTTTATGGCCAAAAAACTAGAATTCCCCCTGATTCCCATATTTTTGTGTGCTCTAGCCCACGCCTTCCATGTGGGCCCGGGTCCCTCGAAACCGGATTGCCTAAAATTTTCAGGCCATCAAATACAACCTAAGGAACCATATTCATTGCCCCGCCATGGTCGTTCCTAGTTGTTTTGCGTTTTACGTCCAAAAAACTAGAATTTCGCCCGATTCCCATATTTTCGTGTGCTATAAGCCCACGCCTTCTGAATGGGTCAGGGGCCCCTGACTCCGATCGCCTAAAATTATTCCAGGCCATCACATACGACCTAAGGAACTATAGTCACCACCCTGCCATGGCCGTTCCTCGTTGTTTTGCATTTTACGGCCAAAAAAACTAAAATTTTGCCTGATTCCCATATTTTCGTGTGCTCTAGCCCACACCTTCCGAGTGAGTCCGGGCCCACCGGACCCTGATCGCCTAAAATTTTTTTGGGTCATCAAATACGACCTAAGGAACCATAGTCACAACCCGCCATGATCGTTGTTCTTTTTTGGCGTTTTACGGCAAAAAAACTAGAATTCCGCCCGATTTCCATATATTCGTGTGCTATAGCCCACGTCTTCTGAATGGGTCCGAGCCCCCTGACCCCGATCGCCTAAAATTATTCCGGGCCATCAATTACGACCTAAGGAACCATAGTCACCGCCCCGCCATGGCCGTTCCTCGTTGGTTTGCGTTTTACGTCCAAAAAACTAGAATTCCGCCCGATTCCCATATATTCGTGTGCTATGGCCCACGCCTTCCGAATGGGTCCGGGCCCCCTGACCTCAATCACCTAAAATTATTCCGGGCCATCAAATACAACCTAAGGAACCATAGTCACCGCCCCGCCATGGCCGTTCCTCGTTGCTTTTCATTTTACGGCCAAAAAACTAGAATTCCCCCCGATTCCCATATTTTTGTGTGCTCTAGCCCACGCCTTCCGTGTGGGCCCGGGTCCCCCGAAACCGGATTGCCTAAAATTTTCTCAGGCCATCAAATACGACCTAAGGAACCATATTCATTGCCCCGCCATGGTCGTTCCTAGTTGTTTTGCGTTTTACGTCCAAAAAACTAGAATTTCGCCCGATTCCCATATTTTCGTGTGCTATAAGCCCACGCCTTCTGAATGGGTCAGGGGCCCCTGACTCCGATCGCCTAAAATTATTCCAGGCCATCACATACGACCTAAGGAACTATAGTCACCACCCTGCCATGGCCGTTCCTCGTTGTTTTGCATTTTACGACCAAAAAAACTAAAATTTTGCCTGATTCCCATATTTTCGTGTGCTCTAGCCCACACCTTCCGAGTGAGTCCGGGCCCACCGGACCCTGATCGCCTAAAATTTTTTTGGGTCATCAAATACGACCTAAGGAACCATAGTCACAACCAGCCATGATCGTTGTTCTTTTTTGGCATTTTACGGCAAAAAAACTAGAATTCCGCCTGATTTCCATATATTCGTGTGCTATAGCCCACGTCTTCTGAATGGGTCCGAGCCCCCTGATCCCGAGTGCCTAAAATTATTCCGGGCCATCAATTATGACCTAAGGAACCATAGTCACCGCCCCGCCATGGCCGTTCCTCGTTGGTTTGCGTTTTACGTCCAAAAAACTAGAATTCCGCCCGATTCTCATATATTCGTGTGCTATGGCCCACGCCTTCCGAATGGATCCGGGCCCCCTGACCTCAATCACCTAAAATTATTCCGGGCCATCAAATACGACCTAACGAACCATAGTCACCGCCCCGCCATGGCCGTTCCTCGTTGTTTTTCATTTTACGGCCAAAAAACTAGAATTCCCCCCGATTCCCATATTTTTGTGTGCTCTAGCCCACGCCTTCCGTGTGGGCCCGGGTCCCCCAAAACCGGATTGCCTAAAATTTTCTTAGGCCATCAAATACGACCTAAGGAACCATATTCATTGCCCCGCCATGGTCGTTCCTCGTTGTTTTGCGTTTTACGTCCAAAACACTAGAATTTCGCCCGATTCCCATATTTTCGTGTGCTATAAGTCCACGCCTTCTGAGTGGGTCAGGGGCCCCTGACTCCGATCGCCTAAAATTATTCCGGGCCATCACATACGACCTAAGGAACTATAGTCACCACCCCGCCATGGCCGTTCCTCGTTGTTTTGCATTTTACGGCCAAAAAAACTAAAATTTTGCCTGATTCCCATATTTTCGTGTGCTCTAGCCCACACCTTCCGAGTGAGTCCGGGCCCACCGGACCCTGATCGCCTAAAATTTTTTCGGGTCATCAAATATGACCTAAGAAACCATAGTCACAACCCGCCATGATCGTTCTTCTTTTTTGGTCTTTTACGGCCAAAAAACTAGAATTTCGCCCAATTCCCATATATTCGTGTGCTATAGCCCACGTCTTCCGAATGGGTCCGAGCCCCCTTACCCCGATCATCTAAAATTATTCCGAGCCATCAAATACGACCTAAGGAACCATTGTCACCGCCCCGCCATGGCCGTTCCTCGTTGTTTTGCATTTTACGGCCTAATAACTAGAATTTCGCCTGATTCCCATATTTTGGTGTGCTATAAACCCATGCCTTCCGAGTGGTTCCGGGCCCATGGACCCCGATCGCCTAAAATTATTTGGGGCCATCAAATACGACCTAAGGAACCATAGTCACCGCCCCTCCATGGCCGTTCCTCATTGTTTTGCATTTGACGGCCAAAAAACTAGAATTCCGCCTGATTCCCATATTTTTGTGTGCTATAGCCCACGCCTTCTAAGTGGGACCGGGCCCCCGGACCCCGATCGCCTAAAAATATTTTGAGCTATCATATACGACCTAAGGAACCATAGCCACCACCCTGCCATGACCGTTCTTCGTTGTTTTGCTTTATACGGCCAAAAAACTTGAATTTCGCCCGATTGCCATATTTTCGTGTGCTATAGCCCACGCCTTCCAAGTGGGACCGGGCCCCCGGACCCCGATTGCCTAAAATTTTTCCGACCCATCAAATACGACCTAAGGAACCATAGTCACTGCCCCGCCATGGCCGTTCCTCATTGTTTTGCGTTTTACGAGCAAAAAACTAGAATTTCTCCGGATTCCCATATTTTCGTGTGCCGCCTTCCGAGTGGGTCCGGGCCCTCGGACCCCGATCGCCTAAAATTATTCCGGGCTATCAAATACGATCTAAGGAACCATAGTCACCGCCCCGCCATGGCCGTTCCTCATTGTTTTGCGTTTTACGGCCAAAAAACTAGAATTCTGCCCGATTCCCATATATTCGTGTGCTATGGCCCACGCCTTCCGAATGGGTCCGGGCCCCCTGACCCCAATAACCTAAAATTATTCCGAGCCATCAAATAGGACCTAAGGAACCATAGTCACCGCCCCACCATGGCCGTTCCTCGTTGTTTTTCATTCTACGGCCAAAAAACTAGAATTCCCCTCGATTCCCATATTTTTGTGTGCTCTAGCCCATGCCTTCCGTGTGGGCCCGGGTCCCCCGAAACCGGATTGCCTAAAATTTTCTCAGGCCATCAAATACGACCTGAGGAACCATATTCATCGCCCCGCCATGGTCGTTCCTCGTTGTTTTGCATTTTACGTCCAAAAAACTAGAATTTAGCCCGATTCCCATATTTTCGTATGCTATAAGCCCACGCCTTCCGAGTGGGTCAGGGCCCCCGGACCCCGATCACCAAAACTTATTTGGGGGCATCAAATACGACCTAAGGAACCATAGTCACCGCCCCTCCATGGCCGTTCCTCATTGTTTTGCGTTTGACGGCCAAACAATTAGAATTCCGCCTGATTCCCATATTTTCGTGTGCTATAGCCCATGCCTTCCGAGTGGTTACGGGTCCCCTAAAACCGGATTGCCTAAAATTTTTCAAGGCCATCAAATACGACCTAAGGAACCATAGGCACCACCCCGCCATGGCCGTTCCTCGTTGTTTTGCGTTTTACGACCAAAAAATTAGAATTCCGCCCGATTCCCATATATTCTTATGCTCTAGCCCACGACTTCCTAGTGGATCTGGGCCCCCCGGACCCCGATTGCCTGAAATATTTTTGGGCCATCAAATACAAACGAAGGATCCATAGTTACCGCCCCGCCATGACCGTTCCTCGTTGTTTTGCTTTTTACGACCAAAAAACTAGAATTCCGCCCGATTCCCATATTTTCGTGTGCTCTAGCCCACGCCTTCCGAGTGGTCCCGGGTCCCCCAAAATCGGAATGCCTTAAATTTTTCAAAGCCATCAAATACGACCTATGGAACCATATTCACCACCCCGCCATGGCCGTTCCTCATTGTTTTGCGTTTTACTACCAAAAAACTAGAATTTCGCCCGATTCCCATATTTCGTGTGCTATAAGCCCACGCCTTCCAAGTGGGTCCGGGCCCCCGGACCCCGATCGCCTAAAATTATTCGGGGACATCAAATACGACCTAAAGAACCATAGTCACTGCCCTGCCAGGGCCTTTCCTCGTTGTTTTGCGTTTTACGGCCAAAAAACTAGAATTTCGCGTGATTCCCATATATTCGTGTGCTAGCCCACGTCTTCCGAGTGTGTCCGGGCCCCCCGGACCCCGATCGCCTAAAAGTTTTCTGAGCCATCAAATACGACCTAAGAAACCATAGTCACCTCCCCGCCGTGGCCGTTCCTCGTTGTTTTGCATTTTACAGTAAAAAAACTAGAATTTCGACGAATTCCCATATTTTCGTGTGCAATAGCCTATGCCTTCCGAGTGGGTACTGGCTCCCGGACCCCGATCGCCTAAAATTAATGGGGGCCATCAAATACGACCTAAGGAACCATAGTCACCGCCCAGCCATGATCGTTCCTCGTTGATTTGCATTTTACGGTAAAAAAACATGAATTCCGCCCGATTCCCATATATTCTTGTGGTATAGCCCATGCCTTCCGAGTGGGACTGGGCCCCCGGACCCCGATCGCCTAAAATTTTTCCGAGATATCAAATACGACCTAAGGAACAATAGTCACCGCCCCGCCATGACCGTTCTTCGTTGTTTTGCTTTATACGGCCAAAAAGGTTGAATTTCGCCCGATTCCCATATTTTTGTGTGCTCTAGCCCACGCCTTCCGTGTGGGCCCGGGTCCCCCGAAATCGGATTGCCTAAAATTTTCTCAGGCCATCAAATACGACCTAAGGAACCATATTCATTGCCCCGCCATGGTCGTTCCTAATTGTTTTGCGTTTAACGTCCAAAAAACTAGAATTTCGCCCGATTCCCATATTTTCGTGTGCTATAAGCCCACGCCTTCTGAGTGGGTCAGGGGCCCCTGACTCCGATCGCCTAAAATTATTCCGGGCCATCACATACGACCTAAGGAACTATAGTCACCACCCCGCCATGGCCGTTCCTCGTTGTTTTTCATTTTACGGCCAAAAAAACTAAAATTTTGCCTGATTCCCATATTTTCGTGTGCTCTAGCCCACACCTTCCGAGTGAGTCCGGGCCCACCAGACCCTGATCGCCTAAAAAATTTTCGGGTCATCAAATACGACCTAAGGAACCATAGTCACAACCCGCTATGATCGTTCTTCTTTTTTGGCATTTTACGGCCAAAAAACTAGAATTCCGCCCGATTCCCATATATTCGTGTGCTATAGCCCACGTCTTCTGAATGGGTCCGAGCCCCCTGACCCCGATCGCCTAAAATTATTCCGGGCTATCAATTACGACCTAAGGAACCATAGTCACCACCCCTCCATGGCCGTTCCTCGTTGTTTTGCGTTTTACGAGCAAAAAACTAGAATTTCTCCGGATTCCCATATTTTCGTGTGCTATAGCCCACGCCTTCCGAGTGGGTACGGGCCCCCGGACCCCGATCGCCTGAAATATTTTTGGGCCATCAAATACAACCGAAGGATCCATAGTCACCGCCCCGCCATAACCGTTCCTCGTTGTTTTGCTTTTTACGACCAAAAAAATAGAATTCTGCATGATTCCCATATTTTCGTGTGCTCTAGCCCATGCCTTCCGAGTGGTCCCGGGTCCCCCAAAACCGGATTGCCTTAAATTTTTCAAGGCCATCAAATACGACCTAAGGAACCATATTCACCGCCCCGCCATGGTCGTTCCTCGTTATTTTGCGTTTCACTGCTAAAAAACTAGTATTTTGCCCGATTCCCATATTTTCATGTGCTATAGCCCATGTCTTCCGCGTGGGTCCGGGGTCCCAGACACCGATCGCCTAAAATTATTCAGGGCCATCAAATACGACCTAAGGAACCATAGTCACCACACCCACCATGGCCGTTCCTCGTTGTTTTTCATTTTACGGCCAAAAAACTAGAATTCCGCCCGATTCCCATATATTCGTATGCTCTAGCCCACGCCTTCCTAGTGGATCTGGGCCCCCCGGACCCCGATTGCCTGAAATATTTTTGGGCCATCAAATACAAACGAAGGATCCATAGTTACCGCCCCGCCATGACCGATCCTCGTTGTTTTGCATTTAACGGCCAAAAAACTAGAATTCCGCGTGATTCCCATATATTCGTGTGCTAGCCCACGTCTTCCGAGTGTGTCCGGGCCCCCCGGACCCCGATCGCCTAAAAATTTTCTGAGCCATCAAGTACGACCTAAGAAACCATAGTCACCTCCCCGCCGTGGCCGTTCCTCGTTGTTTTGCATTTTACAGCAAAAAACTAGAATTTCGACGAATTCCCATATTTTAGTGTGCAATAACCTATGCCTTCCGAATGGGTCCGGGCACCCGGACCCCGATCGCCTAAAATTAATCGAGTCCATCAAATACGACCTAAGGAACCATAGTCACCGCCCCGCCATGGCCGTTCCTCGTTGTTTTGGATTTTACGGCAAAAACACTAGAAAGCCGCCCGATTCCCATATATTCTTGTGCTATAGCCCCCGCCTTCCGAGTGGGACCGGGCCCCCCTGACCCCAATCGCCTAAACTTTTTACAAGCTATCAAATATGACCTAAGGAACCATATCCACCACCCCGCTATGACCGTTCTTCGTTGTTTTGCTTTATACGGCCAAAAAACTTGAATTTCGCCCGATTGCCATATTTTCTGTGCTATATCCCACGCCTTCCAAGTGGGACCGGGCCCCCGGACCCCGATCGCCTAAAATATTTCCGACCCATGAAATACGACCTAAGGAACCATAGTCACTGCCCTGCCATGGCCGTTCCTCATTGTTTTGCGTTTTACGAGCAAAAAACTAGAATTTCTCCGGATTCTCATATTTTAGTGTGCTATAGCCCACGCCTTCCGAGTAGGTATGGGCCCCCGGACCCCGATCACCTGAAATATTTTTGGGCCATCAAATACGACCGAAGGATCCATAGTAACCGCCCCACCATAACCGTTCCTCGTTGTTTTGCTTTTTACGACCAAAAAAATAGAATTCTGCTTGATTCCCATATTTTCGTGTGCTCTAGCCCATGCCTTCCGAGTGGTCCCGGGTCCCCCAAAACCGGATTGCCTTAAATTTTTCAAGGCCATCAAATATGACCTAAGGAACCATATTCACCGCCCCGCCATGGTCGTTCCTCGTTGTTTTGCGTTTTACTGCCAAAAAACTAGTATTTTGCCCGATTCCCATATTTTCATGTGCTATAGCACATGTCTTCCGAGTGGGTCCGGGCCCCCAGACACCGATCGCCTAAAATTATTCAGGGCCATCAAATACGACCTAAGGAACCATAGTCACCACACCCACCATGTCCGTTCCTCGTTGTTTTGCATTTTACGGCCAAAAAACTAGAATTCCGCCCGATTCCCATATATTCGTATGCTCTATCCCACGCCTTCCTAGTGGATCTGGGCCCCCGGACCCCGATTGCCTGAAATATTTTTGGGCCATCAAATACAAACGAAGGATCCATAGTTACCGCCCCGCCATGACCGTTCCTCGTTGTTTTGCTTTTTACGCTGCTTCTCATTGTTTTGCATTTTACGGCCAAAAAACTAGAATTCCGGCCGATTCCCATATTTTCATGTGCTATAGACCACGCCTTCCGAGTAGCCTCGGGCCCCCAAGAACTGGGTCACCTAAAAATTTTTCGGGCAATCAAATACCACCTAAGGAACCATAGTCATCGCCTCGCCATAACCGTTCAGCGTTTATTTGCGTTTTACGGCCAAAAAGCTAGAATTCCGCTCGATTCCCATATTTTCGTGTGCTACTTCCTAGTGGGCATCAAAACATTTTCCGCCCGATCGCTTAAAATGTTTCCGGGATATCCAAAATGACCTAAGGAACCATAGTCAACCCCCCCCATGACCGCCCCTTGTTTGTTTTATGCGTTTTACCGCCAAAAAACTAGAATTCTGCCCGATTCCCATATTTTCATGTGCTATAGCCAACGCCTTCCAAGTGGGCCCGTGCCCCCCAGAACCGGATCGCCTAAAATTTTTCCGGGACATCAAATACGACCTAAGGAACCATAGTCACCGCCCTTCCTTGACCGTTCCTCGTTTATTTGAGTTTTACGGACAAAAAACTAGAATTTCGCCCGATTCCCATATTTTCGTGTGCTATAGACCACGCCTTCCGAGTGGGTCGGGCCCCCCAGAACCGGATCGCCTAAAAGTTTTTCGGGCCATCAAATACAACCTAAGGAACCATATTCATCACCTTGCCACGACCGTTCCTCGTTTATTTGCATTTTATGGCCAAAACACTAGAATTCTGCCCGATTCTCATATTTTTGTGTGCTACATCCCAGTGGGCAGGGCCCCCGGACACGGATCACCTAAAATGTTTTCGGGCCATCGAAAATGACCTAAGGAACAATAGTCACTGCCCTGCAATGACCGTTCCTCGTTTATTTGCGTTTTACGGCCAAAAACTAGAATTTCGCCCGATTCCCATATTTTCATGTGCTATATCCCACGCATTCCGAGTGGGCTCGGGCCCCCGGCTATAGCACACGAAAATATGGGAATCGGGCAAAATTCTAGTTTTTTGGTCGTAAAACGCAAAACAACGAGGAACGGCCATGGCAGGGTGGTGACTATGGTTCCTTAGGTTGTATTTGATGGCTCGAAAAAATTTTAGGCGATCGGGGTCCGGGGGCCCGGACACACTTCGAAGGCGTGGGCTAACATGAAAATTTGGCAATTGGGCGAAATTCTAGTTTTTAGGCCGTATAAAGCAAAACAACGAGGAACGGTCATGGCGGGATGGTGGCTATTGTTCCTTAGGTCATATTTGATAGCCTGAAAAATTTTTAGACTATTGGGGTCTGGGGTGTCGGGACCCACTCGGAAGGCGTGGGCTACAACACACGAATATATGGAAAACGGGCGAATTCTAGTTTTTTGGCCGTAAAATGCAAAACAACGAGGAACGGCCGTGGCAGGGCGGTGATTATCATTCCTTAGGTCGTATTTGATAGCCCGAAAAAATTTTAGGCGATCGGGCCACTTGGAAGGTGTGGGCTGGAGCACACGTAAATATGGGAATCGGGCGAAATTCTAGTTTTTTGGTCATAAAAAGTAAAACAATGAGGAACGACCATGGTGGGGTGGTGACTATGGTTCCTTAGGTTGTATTTGATGGCCTAGAAAATTTTTAGGCAATCCGGTTTTGGGGGACCCGGGCCCACTCGGAAGGTATGGGCTGGAGCACACGAAAATATGGGAATCAGGCGAAATTCTAGTTTTTTGGTCATAAAAAGCAAAACAACGGGGAACGATCATGGCGGGGCGGTGACTATGGTTCCTTAGGTCATATTTAATAGCTCGGAATAACTTTTAGGCGATCGGGGTCCGGACCCACTCGGAAGGCGTGGGTTATAGCTCACGAAAATATGTCAATCGCGCGAAATTCTAGTTTTTTGGCTGTAAAAAACAGAAAAACGAGGAACAGTCATGGCCGGGCGGTGACTATGGTTCCTTAGGTCGTATTTTATGGCCCGAAAAAAATATTGGCGATCGGGGTCCGGGGGCTCGGACCCACTTGGAAGGTGTGGGTTATAGCACACGAAAATATGGCAATCGGGCAAAATACTAGTGTTTTAGCCATATAAAGCAAACCAACGAGGAACGGTCATAGCGGGGCGGTGGCTATGGTTCCTTAGGTCGTATTTAATATCCCGGAAATATTTTAGGCGATCGGGGTCTTGGGGGGCCCGGACCCACTCGGAAGGCATGGGCTATAGCACACGAAAATATGGGAATCGGGCGAAGTTCTAGTTTTTTGGTCGTAAAACGCAAAAACAAAGAGGAACGGCCATGGCAGGGCTGTGAATATGGTTCCTTAGGTTGTATTTTATGGCTTGTAAAAATTTTAGGCGATCGGGGTGCGGGGGCCCGGACATACTTGGAAGGCGTGGGCTAACACAAAAATTTGGCAATTGGGTGAAATTCTAGTTTATAGGCCGTATAAAGAAAAACTACGAGGAACGGTCATGGCGGGGCAATGGCTATTTTTCCTTAGGTCGTATTTTATAGCCCGGAAAAATTTTAGGCGATTGGGGTCCGGGGGGACAGGACCCACTCGGAAGGCGTGGGCTACAACACACGAATATATGGAAATCGGGAGAATTCTAGTTTGTTGGCCGTAAAATGCAAAAAAATGAGGAACGGCCGTGGAGGGGCCGTCACTATGGTTCCTTAGGTAGTATTTGATAGCCCGAAAAAATTTTAGGCGATCGAGGTCCGGGGGGCAGGGACCCACTCGGCAGGCGTGGGCTACAACACACAAATATAAGGGAATCGGGCGAATTCTAGTTTTTTGGCCGCAAACTGCAAAACAACGAGGAACGGCCATGGCGGGGCGGTGACTATGGTTCCTTAGGTCGTATTTGATGGCTTGGAAAAATTTTAGGCAATCCGGTTTCGGGGGACCCGGGCCCACTCGGAAGGCGTGGGCTAGAGCACACGAAAATATGGGAATCGGGCGCAATTCTAGTTTTTTGGTCGTAAAAAGCAAAACAATGAGGAACGGTCATGGAGGGGCGGTGACTATGGTTCCTTAGGTCATATTTGATGGCCCAGATAAATTTTAGGCGATCGTGGTCTGGACCCACTCGTAAGGCATGGGCTATAGCTCACGAAAATATGGCAATCGTGCGAAATTCTAGTTTTTTGGCCGAAAAAATAAAAAAATGAGGAACGGTCATGGCGTGGCGGTGACTATGGTTCCTTAGGTCATATTTGATGGCCTGAAAATATTTTAGGCGATCGGGGTCCGGGGGTCCGTACCCACTCGGAAGGCGTGGGCTATAACATACGAATATATGGGAATCAGGCAAAATTCTAGTTTTTTGGCCGTATAAAGCAAAACAACGAGGAACGGTCATAGCGGAGCGGTGGCTATGGTTCCTTAGGTCATATTTAATAGACCAAAATATTTTTAGGCGATCGGGGTCTGGGAGTGCGGATCCACTCGGAAGGCGTGGGCTATAGAACACGAAAATATGGGAATCGGGCGAAATTCTAGTATTTTGGTCGTAAAACGCAAAACAACGAGGAACGGCCATGACAGGGCGGTGAATATGGTTCCTTAGGTTGTATTTGATGGCTCGGAAAAATTTTAGGCGATCGGGGTCCGGGACCCACTCGGAAGGCGTGGGCTACAACACACGAATATATGGAAATCGGGAGAATTCTAGTTTTTTGGCCATAAAAGGCAAAACAACGTGGAACGGTCATGGAGGGGCGGTGACTATAGTTCCTTAGGTCATATTTGATAGCCCAGAAAAATTTTAGGCGTTCGGGGTCCAGGGGCGCGGACCCACTCGGAAGTCTTGGGCTATAGCACACGAATATATGGGACTCAGGCACAATTCTAGTTTTTTTGTCCTAAAAAGTAAAACAACGAGGAACGGTCATGGCGTGGCAGTGACTATGATTCCTTGGGTCATATTTGATAGGCCAAATATATTTTAGGCGATCGGGGTTCGAACCCACTCGGAAGGCATGGGCTATAGCTCACGAAAATATGACAATCGCGCGAAATTCTAGTTTTTTGGCCGTAAAAAACAAAAAAATGAGGAACGGTCATGGCAGGGCGGTGACTATGGTTCCTTAGGTCGTATGTTATGGACCGAAAAAATTTTAGGCGATCGGGGTCCGGGGGCCCGGACCCACTTAAAAGGCGTGGGCTATAGCACACGAAAATATGGCAATCGGGCAAAATACTAGTTTTTTGGCCGTATAAAGCAAAAAAATGAGGAACGGTCATAGCGGGGCGGTGGCTATGATTCCTTAGGTCGTATTTAATAGCCCAGAAAAAATTTAGGCAATCGGGGTCCGGGGGACCCGGACCCACTCGGAAGTCGTTTGCTATAGCAAACGAATATATGGGAATCGGGCTGAATTCTAGTTTTTTGGCCGTAAAATGCAAAACAACGAGGAACGACCATGGTGGGGCGGTGACTATTGTTCCTAAGGTTGTATTTGATGGCCTGAAAAAATTTGAAACAATCCGGTTTCGGGGGACCCGGGCCCACTCGGAAGATGTTGGCTAGAGCGCACAAAAATATACGAATCGGGCAGAATTCTAGTTTTTTATTCGTAAAAAGCACAACAGCGAGGAACGGTCTTGGCGGGGTAGTGACTATGGTTTCTTAGGTCTTATTTGATGGCCCAAATAAATTTTAGGCGATCGGGGTCCGGGAGGCCCGGACCCACTCGGAAGGAGTGGGCTATAGCACGCAAAAATATGGGAATCGGGCATAATTCTAGTTTTTTGTCCGTAAAACGCAAAACAACGAGGAACGACTATGGAGGGGCGGTGGCTATGGTTCCTTAGGTCATATTTAATGGCTTGGAAAAATTTTAGGCAATCCGGTTTCGGGGGACCCGGGCCCACTCGAAAGGCGTGGGCTAGAGCACACGAAAATATGGGAATCGGACGCAATTCTAGTTTTTTGGTCGTAAAAAGCAAAACAACGAGGAACGGTCATGGAGGGGCGGTGACTATGGTTCCTTAGGTCATATTTGATTGCCCAAATAAATTTTAGGCGATCGTGGTCTGGACCCACTAGGAAGGCATGGGCTATAGCTCACGAAAATATGGCAATCCCGCGAAATTCTAGATTTTTGGCCGTAAAAAATAAAAAAACGAGGAACGGTCATATCGTGGCGGTGACTATGGTTCCTTAGGTCATATTTCATGGCCCGAAAATATTTTAGGCGATCGGGGTCCGGGGGTCCGAACCCACTCGGAAGGCGTGGGCTATAGCACACGAAAATATGGCAATCGGGCAAAATTCTAGTTTTTTGGCCGTATAAAGCAAAACAGCGAGGAACGGTCATAGCGGAGCGGTGGCTATGGTTCCTTAGGTCGTATTTAATAGCCCAAATTTTTTTTAGGTGATCGGGGTCGGGGAGTGCGGATCCACTCGGAAGGCGTGGGCTATAGAACATGAAAATATGGGAATCAGGCGAAATTCTAGTATTTTGGTCGTAAAACGCAAAACAACGAGGAACGGCCATGACAGGGCGGTGAATATGGTTCCTTAGGTTGTATTTGATGGCTCGGAAAATTTTTAGGCGATCGGGGTCCGGGGGTCCGGGACCCACTCGGAAGGCGTGGGCTACAACACACGAATATATGGAAATTGGGAGAATTCTAGTTTTTTGGCCATAAAATGCAAAACAACGAGGAACGGTCGTGGCGGGGCGGTGACTATAGTTCCTTAGGTCGTATTTGATAGCCCAGAAAAATTTTAGGCATTCGGGGTCCAGGGGCGCGGACCCACTCGGAAGTCTTGGGCTACAGCACACGAATATATGGGACTCAGGCACAATTCTAGTTTTTTGGTCGTAAAGAGTAAAACAACGAGGAACGGTCATGGCGGGGCGGTGACTATGGTTCCTTAGGTCATATTTGATAGGCCAAATATATTTTAGGCGATCGGGGTCCGAACCCACTCGGAAGGCATGGGCTATAGCTCACGAAAATATGACAATCACGTGAAATTCTAGTTTTTTGGCCGTAAAAAAACAAAAAAATGAGGAACGGTCATGGCGGGGCGGTGACTATGGTTCCTTAGGTCGTATGTTATGGACCGAAATTTTTTTTATTCGATCAGGGTCCGGGGGCCCGGACCCACTTAGAAGGCGTGGGCTATAGCACAAGAAAATATGGCAATCGGGCAAAATACTAGTTTTTTGGCCGTATAAAGCAAAACAATGAGGAGCGGTCATAGCGGGGCGGTGGCTATGATTCCTTAGGTCATATTTAATAGCCCAGAAAAAATTTAGGCGATCGGGGTCCGGGGGACCCGGACCCACTCGGAAGTCGTTTGCTATAGCAAACGAATATATGGGAATCGGGCTGAATTCTAGTTTTTTGGCCGTAAAATGCAAAACAACGAGGAACGACCATGGTGGGGTGGTGACTATTGTTCCTAAGGTTGTATTTGATGGCCTGGAAAAATTTGAAACAATCCGGGTTTGGGGGACCCGGGCCCACTCGGAAGGCGTTGGCTAGAGCGCACAAAAATATACGAATCGGGCGAAATTCTAGTTTTTTATTCGTAAAAAGCAAAACACCTAGGAACGGTCTTGATGGGGCAGTGACTATGGTTCCTTAGGTCTTATTTGATGGCCCAAATAAATTTTAGGCGATCGGGGTCCGGGAGGCCCGGACCCACTCGGAAGGAGTGGGCTATAGCACGCAAAAATATGGGAATCGGGCGTAATTCTAGTTTTTTGTCCGTAAAACGCAAAACAACGAGGAACGACTATGGAGGGGCGGTGGCTATGGTTCCTTAGGTTGTATTTGACGGCCCAGAATAATTTTAGGTGATCGGGGTCCGGGGGCCCGAACCCACTTGGAAGGGGTGGGCTATAACACACGAAAATATGGGAATCGGGCAAGAATCCAGTTTTTTGTCCGTAAAATGCAAAACAACAAGGAACGGCTATGGCGGGGCGGTGACTATGGTTTCTTAGGTCGTATTTGATGGCCCGGAATAATTTTAGGCATTCGGGATCCTGAGGCGCGGACCCACTCGGAAGTCTTGGGTTATAGCACACGAATATATGGGAATCGGGCAGAATTCTTTTTTTTTTTGCCGTATAAAGCAAAACAACGAGGAACGGTCATAGCGGGGCGGTGGTTATGGTTCCTTAAGTCGTATTTAATAGCCCGAAAAAATTTTAGGTGATCGGGGTCCGGGGGGCGCGGACCCACTCGGAAGGCGTGGGCTATAGCACACGAATATATGGGAATCGGGCGAAATTCTTATTTTTCTGCGGTAAAATGCAAAACAACAAGGAATGGCCATGGCGCAGCAGTGACTATGGTTCCTTAGGTCGTATTTGATGGCCGGAAAAATTTTTAGGCAATTCGGTTTCGGGGGACCCAGGCCCACTCGGAAGGAGTGGGCTAGAGCACACGAAAATATGGGAATCGGGAGCAATTCTAGTTTTTTGGTCATAAAAAGCAAAACAACGAGGAACGGTCATAGCGGGGTGGTGACTATGGTTCCTTAGGTCGTATTTGATGGCCCAGATAAATTTTAGGCGATCGGGATCTAGGGGCCCGGACCCACTTGGAAAGCGTGGGCGCACACGAATATATGGGAATCGGGTGAAATTCTAGTTTTTTGGCCGTAAAACGCAAAACAACGAGGAAAGGCCATGGCGGGGCGGTGGTTATGGTTCCTTAGGTCGTATTTAATGACCCGTAATAATTTTAGGCGATCGGGGTCCGGGGGCCCGGACACACTCGGAAGGCGTGGGCTATAACACGCGAAAATATGGCAATCGGGCGAAATTCTAGTTTTTTGGCCGTATAAAGCGAAACAACGAGGAACGATCTTTGCGGGGTGGTGACTATGGTTCCTTAGGTCTTATTTGATGGCCCAGAATAATTTTAGTTGATCGGGTTCCGGGCCACTCGGAAGGGGTGGGCTATAACACACGAAAATATAGGAATCGGGCGAGAATCTAGTTTTTTGTCCGTAAAATGCAAAACAACAAGGAACGGCTATGGCGGGGCAGTGGCTATGGTTCTTTAGGTCGTATTTGATGGCCCGAAATAATTTTAGGCGATCGGGGTCCGGGGGCCCGGACCCACTCGGAAGGGGTGGGCTATAACACACAAAAATATGGGAATCGGGCGAGAATCTAGTTTTTGGTCCGTAAAATGCAAAATAACGAGGAACGGCTATGGTGGGGCAGTGACTATAGTTTCTTAGGTCGTATTGGATGGCCCGGAATAATTTTAGGCATTCGGAGTCCAGGGGCGCGGACCCACTCGGAAGTCGTGGGCTATAGCACACGAATATATGGGAATCGGGCGGAATTCTTGTTTTTTCCCCGTATAAAGCATAACAACGAGGAACGGTCATAGCGGGGCGGTGGCTATGGTTCCTTAGGTCGTATTTAATAGCCCGGAAAAATTTTAGGCGATCGGGGTCCGGGGGGCGCGGACCCACTCGGAAGGCGTGGGCTATAGCACACGAATATATGGGAATCGGGCGGAATTCTTATTTTTCTGCAGTAAAACACAAAACAACGATGAACAGCCACGGCGCGGCATTGACCATGGTTTCTTAGGTCGTATTTGATGGCCTGGAAAATTTTTAGGCAATCCGGTTTCGGGGGACCCAGACCCACTCGGAAGGCGGGGGCTAGAGCACACGAAAATATGGGAATCAGGCGCAATTCTAGTTTTTTGGTCGTAAAAAGCAAAACAACGAGGAACGGCCATGGCGGGGCAGTGACTATGGTTCCTTAGGTCGTATTTGATGGCCCAGATAAATTTTAGGCGATCGGGGTCCAGGGGCCCGGACCCACTTGGAAAGCGTGGGCGCACACGAAAATATGGGAATTGGGCGAAATTCTAGTTTTTTGGCCGTAAAATGCAAAACAACGAGGAACGGCCATGGCGGGGCGGTGGCTATGATTCCTTAGGTCGTATTTAATGACCCGTAATAAGTTTAGGCAATCGGGGTCCGGGGGCCAGGACACACTCGGAAGGCGTGGGCTATAACACGCGAAAATATGGGAATCGGGCAAAATTCTAATTTTTTTATCGTAAAATGCAAAACAACGAGGAACGGTCTTTGCGGGGTGGTGACTATGGTTCCTTAGGTCGTATTTGATGCCCCGGAATAATTTTAGGCGATCGGCATCCAGGGGCCCGGACCCACTCGGAAGGCGTGGGCTATAGCACACGAATATATCAGAATCGGGTGGAATTCTTGTTTTTTGGCCGAAAAATGTAAAACAATGAGGAACGGCCATGGCGGGGCGGTGACTATGGTTCCTTAGGTTGTATTTGATGGCCTGGAAAAAATTTAGGCAATCCGGTTTCGGGGGACCCGGGCCCACTCGGAAGGGGTGGGCTAGAGCACACGAAAATATGGGAATCGTGCGGAATTCTAGTTTTATGGTCGTAAGAAGAAAAATAATGAGGAACGGTCATGGCGGGGCAGTGACTATGGTTCCTTAGGTCGTATTTGATGGCCAAGATAAATTTTAGGCGATCGGGATCCGGGGGGGCCGGACCCACACGGAAGACAAGGCCGCTCAAAAAAGTATGGTGATCGCGCGGAATTCTAGTTTTTTTCCCATTAAAAGCAAAAACACGAGGAACGGTCATGGACGGGCAGTGACTATGGTTCCAAAGGTCGTATTTGATGGCCCGAAAAAATTTTAGTCGATCGGGGTCCGGGGGCCCGCACCCACTTGGAAGGCGTGGGCTATAGCACACGAAAATGTGGCAATCGGGCAAATTTCTCGTTTTTTGGCCGTATAAAGCAAAACAATGAGGAATGTGCATGGCGGGGTAGTGGCTATGGTACCTTATGTCATATTTGATAGCCCGGAAAAATTTAAGGCGATCAGGGTCCGGGGGGCCCGGACCCACTCAGAAGGCGTAGGCTAGGGCACACGAAAATATGGGAATCGGTCGGAAATCTAGTTTTTTCGTCGTAAAACGCTAAACAACGAGAACAGCCATGGCGGTGCAGTGACTATGATTCCTTAGGACATATTTCCTGGCTCGGAATCGTTTTTGGCGGAAGGGGTCCGGGGGGCTCAGATACACTGGGAAGGCGTGGGCTATAACACACGAATATATGGGAATCGGGAGGAATTCTAGTTTTTTTGTCGTAAAAGGAAAAACAACAAGGAACGGCCATGGCGGGGCAGTGACTATGGTTCCTTAGGTCGTATTTGATGGCTCGGAAAAACTTTAGGCGATCGGGGTCCAGGGGGCCCGGATCCACTCGGAAGGCGTGGGCTATACCACACGAATATAAGGGAATCGGGCGGAATTCTAGTTTATTGGCCGTAAAATGCAAAACAATGAGGAACGGCCATGGCAGGGCGGTGACTATGGTTCCTTAGGTCGTATTTGATGGTCAGGAATAATTTTAGGCGATCGGGGTCCGGGGGCGCGGACCCACTCAGAAGGCGTGGGCTATAGCACACGAAAATATGGGAATCGGGCAAAATTATAGTTTTTTGGTCGTAAAACACAAAACAACGAGGAATGGCCATGGCAGGGCGGTGACTATGGTTCCTTAGGTTGTATTTGATGGTTCGGAAAAATTTTAGGCGATCGGGGTCCGGGGGCTCGGACACTCCCATATTTTCGTGTGCTCTAGCCTACGCCTTCCGAGTGGTCCCGGGTCCCCCAAAATCGGATTGCCTTAAATTTTTCAAAGCCATCAAATACGACCTAAGGAACCATATTCACCACCCCGCCATGGCCGTTACTCATTGTTTTGCGTTTTACTGCCAAAAAACTAGAATTTTGCCCGATTCCCATATTTTCGTGTGATATAAGCCCACGCCTTCCAAGTGGGTCCGGGACCCCGGACCCCGATCACCTAAAATTATTCGGGGACATCAAATACGACCTAAAGAACCATAATCACCGCCCCGCCAGGGCCGATCCTCGTTGTTTTGCGTTTTACGACCAAAAAACTAGAATTCCGCGTGATTCCCATATATTCGTGTGCTAGCCCACGTCTTCCGAGTGTGTCCGGGCCCCCCGGACCCCGATCGCCTAAAATTTTTCTGAGCCATCAAATACGACCTAAGAAACCATAGTCACCTCCCCGCCGTGGCCGTTCCTCGTTGTTTTGCATTTTACAGCAAAAAACTAGAATTTCGACGAATTCCCATATTTTCGTGTGCAATAGCCTATGCCTTCCGAGTGGGTCCGGGCTCCCGGACCCCGATCGCCTAAAATTAATCGGGGCCATCAAATACTACCTAAGGAACCATAGTCACCGCCCCGCCATGGACGTTCCTCGTTGTTTTGGATTTTACGGCAAAAAAACTAGAATTCCGCCCGATTCCCATATATTCTTGCGCTATAGCCCACGCCTTCCGAGTGTGACCGGGCCCCCCTGACCCCAATCGCCTAAACTTTTTACGAGCTATCAAATATGACCTAAGGAACCATATCCACCGCCCCGCCATGACCGTTCTTCGTTGTTTTGCTTTATACCGCCAAAAAACTTGAATTTTGCCCGATTGCCATATTTTCTGTGCTATATCCCACGCCTTCCAAGTGGGACCGGGCCCCCGGATCCCGATCGCCTAAAATATTTCCGACCCATCAAATACGACCTAAGGAACCAAAGTCACTGCCCCGCTATGGCCGTTCCTAATTGTTTTGCGTTTTAGGAGCAAAAAACTAGAATTTCTCCGGATTCCCATATTTTCGTGTGCTATAGCCCACGCCTTCCGAGTGGGTACGGGCCCCCGGACCCCGATCGCCTGAAAAATTTTTGGGCCATCAAATACGACCGAAGGATCCATAGTCACCACCCCGCCATAACCGTTCCTCGTTGTTTTGCTTTTTACGACCAAAAAAATTACATTCCGTCCAATTCCCATATTTTCGTGTGCTCTAGCCCATGCCTTCCGAGTGGTCCCGGGTCCCCCAAAACCGGATTGCCTTAAATTTTTCAAGGACATCAAATATGACCTAAGGAACCATATTCACCGCCCCGCCATGGTCGTTCCTCATTGTTTTGCGTTTTACTGCCAAAAAACTAGTATTTCGCCCGATTCCCATATTTTCATGTGCTATAGCCCATGTCTTTTGAGTGGGTCCGGGCCCCCAGACACCGATTGCCTAAAATTATTCAGGGCCATCAAATACGACCTAAGGAACCATAGTCACCACACCCACCATGGCCGTTCCTCGTTGTTTTGCGTTTTACGGCCAAAACACTAGAATTCCGCCCGATTCCCATATATTCGTATGCTATAGCCCACGCCTTCCTAGTGGATCTGGGCCCCCCGGACCCCGATTGCCTTAAATATTTTTGGGCCATCAAATACAAACGAAGGATCCATAGTTACCGCCCCGCCATGACCGTTCCTCGTTGTTTTTCTTTTTACGACCAAAAAACTAGAATTCCGCCCGATTTCCATATTTTCGTGTGCTCTAGCCCAAGCCTTCCGAGTGGTCCCGGGTCCCCCAAAATCGGATTGCCTTAAATTTTTCAAAGCCATCAAATACGACCTAAGGAACCATATTCACCACCCCGCCATGGCCGTTCCTCATTGTTTTGCGTTTTACTGCCAAAAAACTAGAATTTCGCCCGATTCCCATATTTTCGTGTGCTATAAGCCCACGCATTTCAAGTGGGTCCGGGCCCCCGGACCCCGATCGCCTAAAATTATTCGGGGACATCAAATACGACCTAAAGAACCATAGTCACCGCCCCGCCAGGGCCGATCCTCGTTGTTTTGCGTTTTACGGCCAAAAAACTAGAATTTCGCGTGATTCTCATATATTCGTATGCTAGCCCACGTCTTCCGAGTGTGTCCGGACCCCCCGGACCCCGATCGCCTAAAATTTTTCTGAGCCATCAAATACGACCTAAGAAACCATAGTCACCTCCCTGCCGTGGCCGTTCCTCGTTGTTTTGCATTTTACAGCAAAAAACTAGAATTTCGACGAATTCCCATATTTTCGTGTGCAATAGCCTATGCCTTCCGAGTGGGTCCGGGCTCCCGGACCCCGATAGTCTAAAATTAATCGGGGCCATCAAATACGACCTAAGGAACCATAGTCACCGCCCCGCCATGGCCGTTCCTCGTTGTTTTGGATTTTACGGCAAAACAACTAGAATTCCGCCCGATTCCCATATATTCTTGTGCTATAGCCCATGCCTTCCGAGTGGGACCGGGCCCCCCTGACCCCAATCGCCTAAACTTTTTACGAGCTATCAAATATGACCTAAGGAACCATATCCACCGCCCCGCCATGACCGTTCTTCGTTGTTTTGCTTTATACGGCCAAAAAACTTGAATTTCGCCCGATTGCCATATTTTCTGTGCTATATCCCACGCCTTCCAAGTGGGACCGGGCCTCCGGACCCCGATCGCCTAAAATATTTCTGACCCATCAAATACGACCTAAGGAACCATAGTCACTGCCCCGCCATGGCCGTTCCTCATTGTTTTGCATTTTACGAGCAAAAAACTAGAATTTCTCCGAATTCCCATATTTTCGTGTGCTATAGCCCACGCCTTCCGAGTGGGTCCGGGCCCCCGGACCCGATCGCCTAAAATTATTCCAAGCCATCAAATACGACCTAATGAACCATAGTCACCACCCCGCCATGGCCGTTCCTCGTTGTTTTGCATTTTACGGCCAAAAAACTAGAATTCCGCCCGATTCCCTTATATTCGTATGCTATAGCCCACGCCTTCCGAGTGGATCCGGGTCCCCCGGACCGCGATCGCCTAAAATATTTCCGGGCTATCACATACGACCTAAGGAACCACAGCCACCGCCCCGTCATGACCGTTCTTCATTGTTTTGCTTTATACGGCCAAAAAACTTGAATTTCGCTCGATTGCCATATTTTCATGTCGTATAGCCCAAGCCTTCCAAGTGGTCCGGGCCCCCGGACCCCGATCGCCTAAAATTTTCCGAGCCATCAAATACGACCTAAGGAACCATAGTCGCTGCCCCACCATGGACGTTACTCGTTGTTTTGCGTTTTACAACCAAAAAACTAGAATTTTACCTGATTCCCATATGTCCGTGTGCTATAGCCCACACCGTCCGAGTTGGTCCGGGCCCCCCGAACCCCGATCGCCTGAAATATTTTTGGGCCATCAAATACGACCGAAGGATCCATAGTCACCGCCCCGCCATGACCGTTCCTCGTTGTTTTGCTTTTTACGACCAAAAAAATAGAATTCCGTCCGATTCCCATATTTTCGTGTGCTCTAGCCAATGCCTTCCGAGTGGTCCCGGGTCCCCCAAAACCGGATTGCCTTAAATTTTTCAAGGCCATCAAATACGACCTAAGGAACCATATTCACCGCCCCGCCTTGGTCATTCCTCGTTGTTTTGCGTTTTACTGCCAAAAAACTAGAATTTCGCCCGATTCCCATATTTTCGTGTGCTATAAGCCCATGCCTTCCGAGTGGGTCCGGGTCCCCGGACCCCAATCGCCTAAAATTATTCGGGGACATCAAATACGACCTAAAGAACCATAGTCACCGTCCCGCCAGGGCCGATCCTCGTTGTTTTGCGTTTTACGGCCAAAAAACAAGAATTTCGCCCGATTCCCATATATTCGTATGCTATAGCCCATGCCTTCCTAGTGGATCCGGGCCCCCCGGACCCCGATCGCCTGAAATATTTTTGGGCCATCAAATACAAACGAAGGATCCATAGTTACCGCCCCGCCATGATCGTTCCTCGTTGTTTTGCTTTTTACGACCAAAAAACTATAATTCCGCCAGATTCCCATATTTTCGTGTGCTCTAGCCCACGCCTTCCGAGTGGTCCCGGGTCCCCCAAAACCGGATTGCCTTAAATTTTTCAAGGACATCAAATACGACCTAAGGAACCATATTCACCACCCCGCCATGGTCGTTCCTCGTTGTTTTGCATTTTACTGCCAAAAAACTAGTATTTCGCCCGATTCCCATATTTTCAAGTGCTATAGCCCATGTCTTCCGAGTGGGTCCGGGCCCCCAGACACCGATCGCCTAAAATTATTCAGGGCCATCAGATACGACCTAAGGAACCATAGTCACCACACCCACCATGGCCGTTCCTCGTTGTTTTGCGTTTTACGGCAAAAAAACTAGAATTCCGCCCGATTCCCATATATTCGTATGCAATAGCCCACGCCTTCCTAGTGGATCTGGGCCCCCCGGACCCCGATTGGCTGAAATATTTTTGGGCCATCAAATACAAACGAAGGATCCATAGTTACAGCCCCGCCATGACCGTTCCTCGTTATTTTGCTTTTTACGACCAAAAAACTAGAATTCCGCCCGATTCCCATATTTTCGTGTGCTCTAGCCCACGCCTTCCGAGTGGTCCCGGGTCCCCCAAAATCGGATTGCCTTAAATTTTTTAAAGCCATCAAATATGACCTAAGGAACCATATTCACCACCCCGCCATGGCCGTTCCTCATTGTTTTGCATTTTACTGCCAAAAAACTAGAATTTCGCCCGATTCCCATATTTTCGTGTGCTATAAGCCCACGCATTTCAAGTGGGTCCGGGCCCCCGGACCCCGATCGCCTAAAATTATTCGGGACATCAAATACGACCTAAAGAACCATAGTCACCGCTCCGCCAGGGCCGATCCTCGTTGTTTTGCGTTTTACGGCCAAAAAACTAAAATTTCGCGTGATTCTCATATATTCGTATGCTAGCCCACGTCTTCCGAGTGTGTCCGGAACCACCGGACCCCGATCGCCTAAAATTTTTCTGAGCCATCAAATACGACCTAAGAAACCATAGTCACCTCCCCGCCGTGGCCGTTCCTCGTTGTTTTGCATTTTACAGCAAAAAAACTAGAATTTCGACGAATTCCCATATTTTCTTGTGCAATAGCCTATGCCTTCCGAGTGGGTCCGGGCTCCCGGAACCCCGATCGCCTAAAATTAATCGGGGCCATCAAATACGACCTAAGGAACCATAGTCACCGCCCCGCCATGGCCGTTCCTCGTTGTTTTGGATTTTACGGCAAAAAAACTAGAATTCCGCCCGATTTTCATATATTCTTGTGCTATAGCCCACGCCTTCCGAGTGATTTCGGGCCCCCGGACCCGATCGCCTAAAATTATTCTGAGCCATCAAATACGACCTAATGAACCATAGTCACCACCCCGCCATGGCCGTTCCTCGTTGTTTTGCGTTTTACGGCCAAAAAACTAGAATTCCGCCCGATTCCCATATATTCGTATGCTATAGCCCACGCCTTCCGAGTGGATCCGGGTCCCCTGGACCGCGATCGCCTAAAATATTTCTGGGCTATCACATACGACCTAAGGAACCACAGCCACCGCCCCGCCATGACCGTTCTTCGTTGTTTTGCTTTATACGGCCAAAAAACTTGAATTTCGCTCGATTGCCATATTTTCATGTCGTATAGCCCAAGCCTTCCAAGTGGTCCGGGCCCCCGGACCCCGATCGCCTAAAATTTTCCGAGCCATCAAATACGACCTAAGGAACCATAGTCGCTGCCCCACCATGGACGTTACTCGTTGTTTTGCGTTTTACAACCAAAAAACTAGAATTTTACCTGATTCCCATATGTCCGTGTGCTATAGCCCACACCGTCCGAGTTGGTCCGGGCCCCCCGAACCCCGATCGCCTGAAATATTTTTGGGCCATCAAATACGACCGAAGGATCCACAGTCACCGCCCCGCCATGACCGTTCCTCGTTGTTTTGCTTTTTAAGACCAAAAAAATAGAATTCCGTCCGATTCCCATATTTTCGTGTGCTCTAGCCAATGCCTTCCGAGTGGTCCCGGGTCCCCCAAAACCGGATTGCCTTAAATTTTTCAAGGCCATCAAATACGACCTAAGGAACCATATTCACCGCCCCGCCTTGGTCATTCCTCGTTGTTTTGCATTTTACTGCCAAAAAACTAGAATTTCGCCCGATTCCCATATTTTCGTGTGCTATAAGCCCACGCCTTCCGAGTGGGTCCGGGTCCTCGGACCCCGATCGCCTAAAATTATTCGGGGACATCAAATACGACCTAAAAAACCATAGTCACCGCCCCGCCAGGGCCGATCCTCGTTGTTTTGCGTTTTACGGCCAAAAAACTAGAATTCTGCGTGATTCCCATATATTCGTGTTCTAGCCCACGTCTTTCGAGTGGGTCCGGGCCCCCCGGACCCCGATCGCCTAAAATATTTCTTAGGCATCAAATACAAACTAAGGAACCATAGTCACCTCTCCGCAATGGCCGTTCCTCGTTGTTTTGCATTTTACAGCCAAAAAACTAGAATTTCGACGAATTCCCATATTTTCGTGTGCCTTCCGAGTGGGTCCGGGCTCCCGGACCCCGATCGCCTAAAATTAATCTGGGCCATCAAATACGACCTAAGGAACTAGAGCCAACGCCCCGCCATGGCCCTTCCTCGTTGTTTTGCATTTTACGGCAAAAAAACTAGAATTCTGCCTGATTGCTATATTTTCATGTGCCCATGCCTTCCGAGTGGGTCCGGGCCCCCGGACCCCGATAGCCTAAAATTATTCCGGGCCATCAAATACGACCAAAGGAACCATAGTCACCACCCCTCCATGGCCGTTCCTCGTTGTTTTGCATTTTATGGCCAAAAAACTAGAATTACGCCCGATTCCCTTATATTCGTATGCTAATAGCCCATGCCTTCCGAGTGGATCCGGGCCCCCCGTACAGCGATCGCCTAAAATATTTCCGGGCTATCGCATACGACCTAAGGAACCACAGCCACCGCCCCACCATGACCGTTCTTCGTTGTTTTGCTTTATACGGCCAAAAAACTTCAATTTCGCTCGATTGCCATATTTTCATGTTCTATAGCCCAAGGCTTCCAAGTGGGCCGGGCCCTCGGACCCCGACCGCCTAAAATTTTAGCGAGCCATCAAATACGACGTAAGGAACCATAGTCGCTGCCCCACCATAGACGTTCCTCGTTGTTTTGCGTTTTAAGACCAAAAAACTAGAATTTCGCCCGATTCCCATATATTCGTGTGCTAGCCCACGTTCTCCGAGTGGGTTTGAGCCCCCGGACCCCGATCGCCTAAAATTATTCGGGGCCATCAAATACGACCTAAGGAACCATAGTCACCGCCCCGCCATGGCCGTTCCTCTTTGTTTTGCATTTTACGGCCAAAAAACTAGAATTCCTCCCGATTCTCATATATTCGTATGCTATATCCCACGCCTTCCGAGTGGATTCGGGCCCCCCGGACCGCAATCGCCTAAAAATTTTTTGGTCTATCAAATACGACCGAAGGAACCACAGCCACCACCCCGTTATGACCGTTCTTCGTTGTTTTGCTTTATACAGCCAAAAACCTTGAACTTCGCCCGATTGCCATATTTTCGTGTGCTAGCCCAAGCCTTCCAAGTGGGTCGGGCCCCCGGACCCCGATCGCCTAAAATTTTCCGAGCCATCAAATACGACCTAAGGAACCATAGTCACTGCCCTGCCATGGACGTTCCTTGTTGTTTTGCGTTTTACGGCCAAAAAACTAGAATTCCGCCTAAATCTCATATATTCGTGTGCTATGGCCCACGCCTTCCTAGTGGGTCCGGGTTCTGGGCTATCAAATACGACCTAAGGAACCATAGTCACCGCCCCTCCATGACCGTTCCTCGTTGTTTTGCTTTTTACGAACAAAAAACTAGAATTCCGCCCGATTCCCATATTTTCGTGTGCTCTAGCACATGCCTTACGAGTGGTCACGGGTCCCCCAAAATCGAATTGCCTTAAATTTTTCAAGGCCATCAAATACGAACTATGGAACCATATTCACCGCCCCGCCATGGCCGTTCCTTGTTGTTTTGAATTTTACGGACAAAAAACTTGAATTTTGCCCGATTCCCATATTTTCGTGTGCTTTAGCCCACGCCTTCCAAGTGGGTCCGGCCGATCGCCTAAAATTTTTCGGAGCCATCAAATACGACCTAAGGAACCACAGTCACCGCCCCGCTGAGGCCGTTCCTCGTTGTTTTGTGTTTTACGGCCAAAAAACTAGAATTCCGCCCGATTCCCATATATTCGTATGTTATATCCCACGCCTTCCGAGTGGATCCGGGCCCCCCGGACCCCGATCGCTTAAAATTATTAGGGGCCATCAAATACTACCTAAGGAACCATAGTCACTGCCCCGCTATGACTGTTCCTCGTTGTTTTGCATTTTACGAACAAAAAATTAGAATTCCGCCCGATTCCCATATTTTCGTGTGCTCTTGCACATGCCTTCCGAGTGGTCACGGATCCCCCAAAACCGAATTGCCTTAAATTTTACAAGGCCATCTAATACGACCTAAGGAACCATAGTTGCTGCCCCACCATGGACGTTACTCGTTGTTTTGCGTTTTACAACTAAAAAACTAGAATTTTACCTGATTCCCATATGTCCGTGTGCTATAGCCCACACCGTCCGAGTTGGTCCGGGCCCCCCGAACCCCGATCGCCTGAAATATTTTTGGGCATCAAATACGACCGAAGGATCCACAGTCACCGCCCCGCCATGACCGTTCCTCGTTGTTTTGCTTTTTACGACCAAAAAAATAGAATTCCGTGCGATTCCCATATTTTCGTGTGCTCTAGCCAATGCCTTCCGAGTGGTCCCGGGTCCCCCAAAACCGGATTGCCTTAAATTTTTCCAGGCCATCAAATACGACCTAAGGAACCATATTCACCGCCCCGCCTTGGTCATTCCTCGTTGTTTTGCATTTTACTGCCAAAAAACTAGAATTTCGCCCGATTCCCATATTTTCGTGTGCTATAAGCCCACGCCTTCCGAGTGGGTCCGGGTCCTCGGACCCCGATCGCCTAAAATCATTCGGGGACATCAAATACAACCTAAAGAACCATAGTCACCGCCCCGCCAGGGCCGATCCTCGTTGTTTTGCGTTTTACGGCCAAATAACTAGAATTCTGCGTGATTCCCATATATTCGTGTTCTAGCCCACGTCTTTCGAGTGGGTCCGGGCCCCCCGGACCCCGATCGCCTAAAATATTTCTTAGGCATCAAATACGACCTAAGGAACCATAGTCACCTCTCCGCAATGGCCGTTCCTCGTTGTTTTGCATTTTACAGCCAAAAAACTAGAATTTCGACGAATTCCCATATTTTCGTGTGCCTTCCGAGTGGGTCCGGGCTCCCGGACCCCGATCGCCTAAAATTAATCTGGGCCATCAAATACGACCTAAGGAACTAGAGTCAACGCCCCGCCATGGCCCTTCCTCGTTGTTTTGCATTTTACGGCAAAAAAACTAGAATTCTGCCTGATTGCTATATTTTCATGTGCTATAGCCCATGCCTTCCGAGTGGGTCCGGGCCCCCGGACCCCGATAGCCTAAAATTATTCCGGGCCATCAAATACGACCAAAGGAACCATAGTCACCACCCCTCCATGGCCGTTCCTCGTTGTTTTGCATTTTACGGCCAAAAAACTAGAATTACGCCCGATTCCCATATATTCGTATGCTATAGCCCATGCCTTCCGAGTGGATCCGGGCCCCCCGTACAGCGATCGCCTAAAATATTTCCGGGCTATCACATACGACCTAAGGAACCACAGCCACCGCCCCACCATGACCGTTCGTCGTTGTTTTGCTTTATACGGCCAAAAAACTTCAATTTCGCTCGATTGCCATATTTTCATGTTCTATTGCCCAAGGCTTCCAAGTGGGCCGGGCCCTCGGACCCCGACCGCCTAAAATTTTAGCGAGCCATCAAATACGACCTAAGGAACCATAGTCGCTGCCCCACCATAGACGTTCCTCGTTGTTTTGCGTTTTAAGACCAAAAAACTAGAATTTCGCCCGATTCCCATATATTCGTGTGCTAGCCCACGTTCTCCGAGTGGGTCTGAGCCCCCGGACCCCGATCGCCTAAAATTATTCGGGGCCATCAAATACGACCTAAGGAACCATAGTCACCGCCCCGCCATGGCCGTTCGTCGTTGTTTTGCATTTTACGGCCAAAAAACTAGAATTCCTCCCGATTCCCATATATTCGTATGCTATATCCCACGCCTTCCGAGTGGATTCGGGCCCCCTGGACCGCAATCGCCTAAAACTTTTCTGGTCTATCAAATACGACCGAAGGAACCACAGCCACCACCCCGTTATGACCGTTCTTCGTTGTTTTGCTTTATACAGCCAAAAACCTTGAATTTCGCCCGATTGCCATATTTTCGTGTGCTAGCCCAAGCCTTCCAAGTGGGTCGGGCCCCCGGACCCCGATCGCCTAAAATTTTCCGAGCCATCAAATATGACCTAAGGAACCATAGTCACTGCCCTACCATGGACGTTCCTTGTTGTTTTGCGTTTTACGGCCAAAAAATTAGAATTCCGCCTAAATTTCATATATTCGTGTGCTATGGCCCACGCCTTCCTAGTGGGTCCGGGTTCTGGCTTATCAAATACGACCTAAGGAACCATAGTCACCGCCCCTCCATGACCGTTCCTCGTTGTTTTGCTTTTTACGAACAAAAAACTAGAATTCCGCCCGATTCCCATATTTTCGTGTGCTCTAGCACATGCCTTACGAGTGGTCACGGGTCCCCCAAAATCGAATTGCCTTAAATTTTTCAAGGCCATCAAATACGACCTATGGAACCATATTCACCGCCCCGCCATGGCCGTTCCTTGTTGTTTTGCATTTTACGGACAAAAAACATGAATTTCGCCCGATTCCCATATTTTTGTGTGCTTTAGCCCACGCCTTCCAAGTGGGTCTGGCCGATCGCCTAAAGTTTTTCGAAGCCATCAAATATGACCTAAGGAACTACAGTCACCGCCCCGCCGAGGCCGTTCCTCGTTGTTTTGTGTTTTACGGCCAAAAAACTAGAATTCCGCCCGATTCCCATATATTCGTATGTTATATCCCACGCCTTCCGAGTGGATCCGGGCCCCCCGGACCCCGATCGCTTAAAATTATTAGGGGCCATCAAATACTACCTAAGGAACCATAGTCACTGCCCCGCTATGACTGTTCCTCGTTGTTTTGCATTTTACGAACAAAAAATTAGAATTCCGCCCGATTCCCATATTTTCGTGTGCTCTTGCACATGCCTTCCGAGTGGTCACGGGTCCCCCAAAACCGAATTGCCTTAAAATTTTCAAGGCCATCTAATATGACCTAAGGAACCATATTCACCGCCCCGCCATGGCCGTTCCTTGTTGTTTTGCGTTTTACGGACAAAAAACTAGAATTTCGCCTGATTCCCAAATTTTCGTGTGCTATAGCCCACGCCTTCCAAGTGGATCCGGATCCCCCGGACCCCGATAGCCTAAAATTTTTACGAGCCATCAAATACGACCTAAGGAACCATAGTCACTGCCCCGCGAGGCCGTTCCTCGTTGTTTTGCGTTTTACGGCCAAAAAACTTGAATTCCGCCCGATTCCCATATATTCGTATGCTATAGCCCACGCCTTCCGAGTGGATCCGGGCCCCCCGGACCCCGATCGCCTAAAATTATTAGGGGCCATCAAATACGACCTAAGGAACCATAGTCACCGCCCCTCCATCGCCGTTCCTCGTTGTTTTGCGTTTTACGGCCAAAAAACTAGAATTCCGCCTGATTCCCAATATTCGTGAGCTATAGCCCACGCCTTCCGAATGGGTCCGAGCACCCTAACCCCGATCGCCTAAAATTATTACGGGCCATCAAATATGACCTAAGGAACCATAGTCACCGCCCCGCCATGGCCGTTCCTCGTTGTTTTGCGTTTTACGGCAAAAAAATAGAATTCCGCCCAATTCCCATATTTGTGTGATATAGCCCACGCCTTCCAAGTGGGTCCGGGCCCCCGGACCCCGATCGCCTAAAATTATTCGGGGCCATCAAATACGACCAAAGGAACCCTAGTCACTACCCTGCCATGGCCATTCCTCGTTATTTTGCGTTTTACTGCCAAAACACTAGAATTCCGCCTGATTCCCATATATTCGTGTGCTATGGCCCATGCCTTCCTAGTGGGTCCGGGTTCCGGGCTATCAAATACAACCTAAGGAACCATAGTCACCGCCCCTCCATGACCGTTCCTCGTTGTTTTGCTTTTTACGAACAAAAAACAAGAATTCCGCCCGATTCCCATATTTTCGTGTGCTCTAGCACATGCCTTACGAGTGGTCACGGGTCCCCCAAAATCGAATTGCCTTAAATTTTTCAAGGCCATCAAATACGACCTATGGAACCATATTCACCGCCCCGCCATGGCCGTTCCTTGTTGTTTTGCATTTTACGGACAAAAACTAGAATTTCGTCCAATTCCCATATTTTCGTGTGCTTTAGCCCACGCCTTCCAAGTGGGTCCGGCCGATCGCCTAAAATTTTTCCGAGCCATCAAATACGACCTAAGGAACCACAGTCACCGCCCCGCCGAGGCCGTTCCTCGTTGTTTTGCATTTTACGGCCAAAAAACTAGAATTCCGCCCGATTCCCATATATTCGTATGTTATAGCCCACGCCTTCCGAGTGGATCCGGGCCCCCCGGACCCCGATCGCTTAAAATTATTAGGGGCCATCAAATACTACCTAAGGAACCATAGTCACTGCCCCGCTATGACTGTTCCTCGTTGTTTTGCATTTTACGAACAAAAAACTAGAATTCCGCCCGATTCCCATATTTTCGTGTGCTCTTGCACATGCCTTCCGAGTGGTCACGGGTCTCCCAAAACCGAATTGCCTTAAATTTTTCAAGGCCATCAAATACGACCTAAGGAACCATATTCACCGCCCTGCCATGGCCGTTCCTTGTTGTTTTGCGTTTAACGGACAAAAAACTAGAATTTCGCCTGATTCCCAAATTTTCATGTGCTATAGCCCACGCCTTCCAAGTGGGACCGGATCCCCCGGACCCCGATCGCCTAAAATTTTTCCGAGCCATCAAATACGACCTAAGGAACCATAGTCACTGCCCCGCGAGGCCGTTCCTCGTTGTTTTGCGTTTTACGGCCAAAAAACTTGAATTCCGCCCGATTCCCATATATTCGTATGCTATAGCCCACGCCTTCCGAGTGGATCCGGGCCCCCCGGACCCCGATCGCCTAAAATTATTAGGGGCCATCAAATACGACCTAAGGAACCATAGTCACCGCCCCTCCATCGCCGTTCCTCGTTGTTTTGCGTTTTACGGCCAAAAAACTAGAATTCCGCCTGATTCCCAATATTCGTGAGCTATAGCCCACGCCTTCCGAATGGGTCCGAGCACCCTAACCCCGATCGCCTAAAATTATTACGGGCCATCAAATATGACCTAAGGAACCATAGTCACCGCCCCGCCATGGCCGTTCCTCGTTGTTTTGCGTTTTACGGCAAAAAAATAGAATTCCGCCCAATTCCCATATTTTTGTGTGATATAGCCCACGCCTTCCAAGTGGGTCCGGGCCCCCGGACCCCGATCGCCTAAAATTATTCGGGGCCATCAAATACGACCAAAGGAACCCTAGTCACTGCCCTGCCATGGCCATTCCTCGTTATTTTGCGTTTTACTGCCAAAACACTAGAATTCCGCCTGATTCCCATATATTCGTGTGCTATGGCCCACGCCTTCCTAGTGGGTCCGGGTTCCGGGCTATCAAATACGACCTAAGGAACCATAGTCACCGCCCCTCCATGACCGTTCCTCGTTGTTTTGCTTTTTACGAACAAAAAACTAGAATTCCGCCCGATTCCCATATTTTCGTGTGCTCTAGCACATGCCTTACGAGTGGTCACGGGTCCCCCAAAATCGAATTGCCTTAAATTTTTCAAGGCCATCAAATACGACCTATGGAACCATATTCACCGCCTCGCCATGGCCGTTCCTTGTTGTTTTGCATTTTATGGACAAAAAACTAGAATTTCGCCCGATTCCCATATTTTCGTGTGCTTTAGCCCACGCCTTCCAAGTGGGTCCGGCCGATCGCCTAAAAATTTTCCGAGCCATCAAATACGACCTAAGGAACCACAGTCACCGCCCCGCCGAGGCCGTTCCTCGTTGTTTTGCGTTTTACGGCCAAAAAACTAGAATTCCGCCCGATTCCCATATATTCGTATGTTATAGCCCACGCCTTCCGAGTGGATCCGGGCCCCCCGGACCCCGATCGCTTAAAATTATTAGGGGCCATCAAATACTACCTAAGGAACCATAGTCACTGCCCCGCTATGACTGTTCCTCGTTGTTTTGCATTTTACGAACAAAAAATTAGAATTCCGCCCGATTCCCATATTTTCGTGTGCTCTTGCACATGCCTTCCGAGTGGTCACGGGTCCCCCAAAACCGAATTGCCTTAAATTTTTCAAGGCCATCTAATACGACCTAAGGAACCATATTCACTGCCCCGCCATGGCCGTTCCTTGTTGTTTTGCGTTTTACGGACAAAAAACTAGAATTTCGCCTGATTCCCAAATTTTCGTGTGCTATAGCCCACGCCTTCCAAGTGGATCCGGATCCCCCGGACCCCGATCGCCTAAAATTTTTCCGAGCCATCAAATACGACCTAAGGAACCATAGTCACTGCCCCGCGAGGCCGTTCCTCGTTGTTTTGCGTTTTACGGCCAAAAAACATGAATTCCGCCCGATTCCCATATATTCGTATGTTATAGCCCACGCCTTCCGAGTGGATCCGGGCCCCCCGGACCCCGATCGCCTAAAATTATTAGGGGCCATCAAATACGACCTAAGGAACCATAGTCACCGCCCCTCCATCGCCGTTCCTCGTTGTTTTGCGTTTTACGGCCAAAAAACTAGAATTCCGCCTGATTCCCAATATTCGTGAGCTATAGCCCACGCCTTCCGAATGGGTCCGAGCACCCTAACCCCGATCGCCTAAAATTATTACGGGCCATCAAATATGACCTAAGGAACCATAGTCACCGCCCCGCCATGGCCGTTCCTCGTTGTTTTGCGTTTTACGGCAAAAAAAATAGAATTCCGCCCAATTCCCATATTTTCGTGTGATATAGCCCACGCCTTCCAAGTGGGTCCGGGCCCCCGGACCCCGATCGCCTAAAATTATTCGGGGCCATCAAATACGACCAAAGGAACCCTAGTCACTGCCCTGCCATGGCCATTCCTCGTTATTTTGCGTTTTACTGCCAAAACACTAGAATTCCGCCTGATTCCCATATATTCGTGTGCTATGGCCCACGCCTTCCTAGTGGGTCCGGGTTCCGGGCTATCAAATACGACCTAAGGAACCATAGTCACCGCCCCTCCATGACCGTTCCTCGTTGTTTTGCTTTTTACGAACAAAAAACTAGAATTCCGCCCGATTCCCATATTTTCGTGTGCTCTAGCACATGCCTTACGAGTGGTCACGGGTCCCCCAAAATCGAATTGCCTTAAATTTTTCAAGGCCATCAAATACGACCTATGGAACCATATTCACCGCCCCGCCATGGCCGTTCCTTGTTGTTTTGCATTTTACGGACAAAAACTAGAATTTCGTCCAATTCCCATATTTTCGTGTGCTTTAGCCCACGCCTTCCAAGTGGGTCCGGCCGATCGCCTAAAATTTTTCCGAGCCATCAAATACGACCTAAGGAACCACAGTCACCGCCCCGCCGAGGCCGTTCCTCGTTGTTTTGCATTTTACGGCCAAAAAACTAGAATTCCGCCCGATTCCCATATATTCGTATGTTATAGCCCACGCCTTCCGAGTGGATCCGGGCCCCCCGGACCCCGATCGCTTAAAATTATTAGGGGCCATCAAATACTACCTAAGGAACCATAGTCACTGCCCCGCTATGACTGTTCCTCGTTGTTTTGCATTTTACGAACAAAAAACTAGAATTCCGCCCGATTCCCATATTTTCGTGTGCTCTTGCACATGCCTTCCGAGTGGTCACGGGTCTCCCAAAACCGAATTGCCTTAAATTTTTCAAGGCCATCAAATACGACCTAAGGAACCATATTCACCGCCCTGCCATGGCCGTTCCTTGTTGTTTTGCGTTTTACGGACAAAAAACTAGAATTTCGCCTGATTCCCAAATTTTCGTGTGCTATAGCCCACGCCTTCCAAGTGGGTCCGGATCCCCCGGACCCCGATCGCCTAAAATTTTTCCGAGCCATCAAATACGACCTAAGGAACCATAGTCACTGCCCCGCGAGGCCGTTCCTCGTTGTTTTGCGTTTTACGGCCAAAAAACTTGAATTCCGCCCGATTCCCATATATTCGTATGCTATAGCCCACGCCTTCCGAGTGGATCCGGGCCCCCCGGACCCCGATCGCCTAAAATTATTAGGGGCCATCAAATACGACATAAGGAACCATAGTCACCGCCCCTCCATCGCCGTTCCTCGTTGTTTTGCGTTTTACGGCCAAAAAACTAGAATTCCGCCTGATTCCCAATATTCGTGAGCTATAGCCCACGCCTTCCGAATGGGTCCGAGCACCCTAACCCCGATCGCCTAAAATTATTACGGGCCATCAAATATGACCTAAGGAACCATAGTCACCGCCCCGCCATGGCCGTTCCTCGTTGTTTTGCGTTTTACGGCAAAAAAAATAGAATTCCGCCCAATTCCCATATTTTCGTGTGATATAGCCCACGCCTTCCAAGTGGGTCCGGGCCCCCGGACCCCGATCGCCTAAAATTATTCGGGGCCATCAAATACGACCAAAGGAACCCTAGTCACTGCCCTGCCATGGCCATTCCTCGTTATTTTGCGTTTTACTGCCAAAACACTAGAATTCCGCCTGATTCCCATATATTCGTGTGCTATGGCCCACGCCTTCCTAGTGGGTCCGGGTTCCGGGCTATCAAATACGACCTAAGGAACCATAGTCACCGCCCCTCCATGACCGTTCCTCGTTGTTTTGCTTTTTACGAACAAAAAACTAGAATTCCGCCCGATTCCCATATTTTCGTGTGCTCTAGCACATGCCTTACGAGTGGTCACGGGTCCCCCAAAATCGAATTGCCTTAAATTTTTCAAGGCCATCAAATACGACCTATGGAACCATATTCACCGCCTCGCCATGGCCGTTCCTTGTTGTTTTGCATTTTATGGACAAAAAACTAGAATTTCGCCCGATTCCCATATTTTCGTGTGCTTTAGCCCACGCCTTCCAAGTGGGTCCGGCCGATCGCCTAAAAATTTTCCGAGCCATCAAATACGACCTAAGGAACCACAGTCACCGCCCCGCCGAGGCCGTTCCTCGTTGTTTTGCGTTTTACGGCCAAAAAACTAGAATTCCGCCCGATTCTCATATATTCGTATGTTATAGCCCACGCCTTCCGAGTGGATCCGGGCCCCCCGGACCCCGATCGCTTAAAATTATTAGGGGCCATCAAATACGACCTATGGAACCATATTCACCGCCCCGCTATGACTGTTCCTCGTTGTTTTGCATTTTACGAACAAAAAACTAGAATTCCGCCCGATTCCCATATTTTCGTGTGCTCTTGCACATGCCTTCCGAGTGGTCACGGGTCCCCCAAAACTGAATTGCCTTAAATTTTTCAAAGCCATCAAATACGACCTAAGGAACCATAGTCACTGCCCCGCGAGGCCGTTCCTCATTGTTTTGCGTTTTACGGCAAAAAAACTTGAATTCCGCCCGATTCCCATTTATTCATATGCTATAGCCCATGCATTCCGAGTGGATCCGGGCCCCCCGGACCCCGATCGCCTAAAATTATTAGGGGCCATCAAATACGACCTAAGGAACCATAGTCACCGCCCCTCCATCGCCGTTCCTCGTTGTTTTGCGTTTTACGGCCAAAAAACTAGAATTCCGCCTGATTCCCAATATTCGTGAGCTATAGCCCACGCCTTCCGAATGGGTCCGAGCACCCTAACCCCGATCGCCTAAAATTATTACGGGCCATCAAATATGACCTAAGGAACCATAGTCACCGCCCCGCCATGGCCGTTCCTCGTTGTTTTGCATTTTACGGCAAAAAAATAGAATTCCGCCCAATTCCCATATTTTCGTGTGATATAGCTCACGCCTTCCAAGTGGGTCCGGGCCCCCGGACCCCGATCGCCTAAAATTATTCGGGGCCATCAAATACGACCAAAGGAACCCTAGTCACTGCCCTGCCATGGCCATTCCTCGTTATTTTGAGTTTTACTGCCAAAACACTAGAATTCCGCCTGATTCCCATATATTCGTGTGCTATGGCCCACGCCTTCCTAGTGGGTCCGGGTTCCGGGCTATCAAATACGACCTAAGGAACCATAGTCACCGCCCCTCCATGACCGTTCCTCGTTGTTTTGCTTTTTACGAACAAAAAACTAGAATTCCGCCCGATTCCCATATTTTCGTGTGCTCTAGCACATGCCTTACGAGTGGTCACGGGTCCCCCAAAATCGAATTGCCTTAAATTTTTCAAGGCCATCAAATACGACCTATGGAACCATATTCACCGCCCCGCCATGGCCGTTCCTTGTTGTTTTGCATTTTACGGACAAAAAACTAGAATTTCGCCCGATTCCCATATTTTCGTGTGCTTTAGCCCACGCCTTCCAAGTGGGTCCGGCCGATCGCCTAAAATTTTTCCGAGCCATCAAATACGACCTAAGGAACCACAGTCACCGCCCCGCCGAGGCCGTTCCTCGTTGTTTTGCGTTTTACGGCCAAATAACTAGAATTCCGCCCGATTCCCATATATTCGTATGTTATAGCCCACGCCTTCCGAGTGGATCCGGGCCCCCCGGACCCCGATCGCTTAAAATTATTAGGGGCCATCAAATACTACCTAAGGAACCATAGTCACTGCCCCGCTATGACTGTTCCTCGTTGTTTTGCATTTTACGAACAAAAAACTAGAATTCCGCCCGATTCCCATATTTTCGTGTGCTCTTGCACATGCCTTCCGAGTGGTCACGGGTCCCCCAAAACCGAATTGCCTTAAATTTTTCAAGGCCATCAAATACGACCTAAGGAACCATATTCACCGCCCCGCCATGGCCGTTCCTTGTTGTTTTGCGTTTTACGGACAAAAAACTAGAATTTCGCCTGATTCCCAAATTTTCGTGTGCTATAGCCCACGCCTTCCAAGTGGGTCCGGATCCCCCGGACCCCGATCGCCTAAAATTTTTCCGAGCCATCAAATACGACCTAAGGAACCATAGTCACTGCCCCGCGAGGCCGTTCCTCGTTGTTTTGCGTTTTACGGCCAAAAAACTTGAATTCCGCCCGATTCCCATATATTCGTATGCTATAGCCCACGCCTTCCGAGTGGATCCGGGCCCCCCGGACCCCGATCGCCTAAAATTATTAGGGGCCATCAAATACGACCTAAGGAACCATAGTCACCGCCCCTCCATCGCCGTTCCTCGTTGTTTTGCGTTTTACGGCCAAAAACTAGAATTCCGCCTGATTCCCAATATTCGTGAGCTATAGCTCACGCCTTCCGAATGGGTCCGAGCATGTTACAACCCAAATTCGCATATCATAGATCACGCCGTAAGGTAGTCGACGTAAATCCAAGAAGAGATTATCTTTGAGATGATAATAAGTTAATCCTATTGGTCTTAAACGATACAAGGGTGTATAAGAGTGGTTAACAAGTATTTGAAGTTAAGCTAATCAAGGATGTTGTAACCCGTATTTTTGGGTAACACTAGAGGTGATTAATTGTACCAAGAGGTAATGTTTTAATGTATTTAAATCATATAATATCCGTATCATAAGTTTTGAAGTCAAGCAAGTTATGAAACAAAAGTCGATAAAAGTTGTCGCAACTTAGGTTTTTAATTTTACTTAAACTTTAGGTCATATGTTACTGCATTTTACTCCCAATGTGCTTGGAATTATGGGGTGATCTACCTATAACATCATATATATGTATCTATTTTACTCTACCGAGCCGCGCTATAGTTGGCCGGGTATGGCACCTATTGTGCAACCACTGATCAGTTGGGTTTTACCGAGCTCCACGTGGCCGGGTACGATTCTACCGAGCCCTATGATGGCCGGGTACGTTTTACCGAGCCTATTATGGCCGGGTACGATATGATGATGATGATGCCCACAAAGGCATATGTTTTAAACGTTTATGTATATATATATATGTATGTATCATGTATTTCATGTCAGTAGCCCTCAGAGGTACCCAGATGTCACAGGTTGTATATTCCCTATCACTGTTTACATTATTGTTCTTACTTATGCTATTCTGCCTTACATACTCAGTACTTTATTCGTACTGACGTCCTTTTTATTTGTGGACGCTGCATGTCGTGCTGCAGGTCCTGATAGACGGGTAGACGCAGCTCCCCCATCACAGTAGGCTATCCGGTTCAGCGTTATTGGCAAGATCCTTTCTCCGGACTTGCCGTGGTCTTGGTATGCATTTTTGTTATAGACCTTATGGGTATGTCGGGGCCCTGTTCCGGCAATGTTGTAGCACTTATGTTCTTTTAGAGGCTCATAGACAGGTGTCGACTCATGGTAGCTCGTACCTTATATATAGTTTCTTGACAGTCTTGTCGTCCCATGTTATGTATGTTCATGACATTATCTTTCATTGTTGGATGTTCATGATCCATGTCTACCATTTATATTGATCTTGTCGGCCCTTAAAGATAATAAGGAAGGTTAGATAAAATGTACGTTGGTGCTCGGCAAGTATGGCCCGGGTGCTAGTCATGACCCTCCAGTTGGGTCGTGACAAACTTGGTATCAGAGCAAGTCTGTCCTAGGGGTTGTCTATGAGCCGTGTCTAGTAGAGTTTTGATTATGGATGTGTAGCGCGCCACATTTATAATCAGGAGGCTACGTGACATCTAGGGTTGTTACCTTCTTCCTGAATCTAGATCGTGCGTAGAGTTGAGTCGTAAGTGTTCATATCTAATATTCACCTTGTTTTCTTTTAGCGATGCCTTCGACTAGGAAGCAAGCGATTAGTAAACGGCTTGATACAGCTGTAGGAGAGGGTAACATTCAGGTGCCTCCAGCCATAGCAGGCCAAAGTGAGCCTCAGAGTGAGATGCCGTCTCATACCTCTCTGTCTCCTCCAGAGGATATTAGGAGGCACCCAGTACATCCAGTTCCTCCGTCTGGCACTACAGACCACGATATGCGCAGTGCAGTGCAGTTGTTGAGTAGCTTAGTAGCTGCTCAGGCTCAGAGGCAGAATACCGGTGCTGCTGATAAACCGGTTAGTGCAGGAGTTCGTGATTTTATTAATCTAGACCCTCCAGTGTTTACCGGATCAAGCCCCAAGGAGGACCCGCAAACATTTATTGATCAGGTTCATTGTACATTGCGTGTTATGCATGCTAGTGATACAGAGGCAGTAGAGTTGGCTTCTTATCGGTTATGGGATTTAGCGATTTTATGGTATGATAGTTGGGAGAGATCTAGGGGTCCGAACGCTCCTCCAGCCGTGTGGAAGGAATTTTCTGAGGCCTTTCTTCATCACTACTTACCAGCTGAGATACGATGAGCTAGAGCTGATAAGTTCTTGAACCTTCGACAGGGTAATATGAGTGCATGAGAGTATAGTATATAGTTTGATTCTTTATCAAGGTATACTCCCCATATGGTGGCCGAGATGAGTGATAGGGTGACCACATCTGATAAATGAGTGCACAACAGCCTCCTTGGTAGAGGGCATGGATATTTCCCGTATTCAGGCTTATGCCCAGACCCTTCAGGATCATAAGTTATATGCTAAGCTCTCTAAATGTGAATTCTTGCTGAACTCAGTAGCATTCCTTGGCCATGTGATATCTGATGAGGGTATTAGTGTCAACACTCAGAAGATCGATGCAGTGAAGAATTGGCCGAGACCTACAACACCGTCAGAAGTCCGCAGCTTCCTGGGGCTAGCAGGATATTATAGGCGGTTTGTAGAAGGGTTTTCCTCTATATCAGCACCATTGACTAAGTTAACACAGAAAACTAAGTTCCAGTGGTCTGATGCTTGTGAACATAGTTTTCAGGAGCTAAAGAATCGATTGACATCCGCGCCAGTGCTCACTCTCCCAGAAGGAACAGAAGGTTATGTGGTATATTGTGATGCCTCAGGTATAGGTTTGGGGTGCGTATTGATGCAACGTGGGAAGGTGATTGCTTATGCATCAAGACAATTGAAGAAGCATGAAAAGAATTACCCGACTCATGATTTGGAATTGGCTGCAGTAATATATGCTTTGAAGATATGGCGGCACTACTTATACGGCGTCCATGTTGACATCTACACAGATCACAAGAGTTTACAATACATCTTCAAGCAGAAGGAGTTGAATTTGAGGCAGCGTAGGTGGCTTGAATTACTGAAAGACTACGACGTCGAGATATTGTACCATCCTGGTAAAGCCAATGTTGTGGCAGACGCTCTCAGCCGTAAGTCAATGGGAAGCTTAATACATATTGAGGCAGGTAGACAAGGGTTGACCAAAGAGCTTCACCAGCTGGCCAATATGAGAATCAGATTGTTGGACTCTGATGACAGAGGTGTTACTGTACAGAATACAGCAGAATCATCTTTGGTAGCCGAGGTAAAAGCACGGCAATATGAAGATCCTACCTTAGTAAGATTGAGAGAGGGAATTCAGCAGTGTAAGATTACAGCTTTCAAGATCGGAGGAGATGGGACACTGAGATACCAGGGCCGATTATGTGTACCTAGTGTGGCAGGGTTGCGAGAGAAGATTATGATTGAGATTCACCAGTCCCGATATTCTATCCATCCTGGCTCGACAAAGATGTATCATGACGTTAAGGAGCAGTATTGGTGGGACAACATGAAGAAGTCTATTGCAGAATTTGTAGCCCAGTGTCCTAATTGTCAACAAGTAAAGATCGAGCATCAGAAACCCAGTGGATTGATTCAGAATATAGAGATTCCGACCTGGAAATGGGAGGTGATTAATATGGACTTCATTATTGGATTACCTCGCTCTTATCATAAGTTTGACTCCATTTGGGTGATAGTTGATCGACTTACAAAATCTGCCCATTTTCTACCAGTTAAGACAACTTACACGGCTGAAGATTATGCGAAGTTGTATATCAAGGAGATTGTTAGGCTTCATGGTGTGCCGGTATCTATTATATCAGACCGAGGAGCTCAATTTACGGCTAACTTTTGGAGGTCTTTTCAGAAGGGTTTAGGCATACAAGTAAATCTCAGCACTGCATTCCATCCGCAGACTGACGGACAGGCTGAACGTACCATCCAGACGCTTGAAGATATGCTACGAGCATGTGTTCTAGATTTCAAGGGGAATTGGGATGACCATCTGGCACTTATAGAATTTGCCTACAATAATAGCTACCATTCCAGTATTAAAATGGCCCCGTATGAGGCACTGTACGGGAGGAGATGTAGATCACCAGTTGGATGGTTCGAAGTCGGTGAGACAGAATTATATGGGCCAGATTTGATTCACCAAGCCATTGAGAAGGTGAAAGTGATACAAGAGCGACTGAGGACGGCACAAAGCAGGCAAAAGTCTTATTCCGACGTCCGACGTCGTGATCTGGAATTTGAGGTTGGTGATTGGGTTTTCCTGAAGATCTCGCCGATGAAGGGTGTTATGCGTTTTGGGAAGAAGGGTAAGTTGAGTCCGCGGTATATTGGGCCGTACAAAATTCTTCGACGAATTGGACAGGTTGCTTACGAGTTAGAATTGCCATCTGAATTGGAATTTGTCCACCCGGTATTCCATGTATCTATGTTGAGGAAATGTATTGGAGACCCTTCTCGGGTCGTCCCTATCAAAGATGTACAAGTTACAAAGGATCTATCATATGATGAACTGCCAGTGGCTATATTAGATCGACAAGTCCGCAAGCTGAGAACAAAGGATGTAGCTTCCGTGAAAGTATTATGGAGGAACAAGAATATAGAAGAAATGACATGGGAAGCAGAAGAGGAGATGAAGTCTAAATACCCTTACCTATTCCAGAGTGAAGATAACGAGGATGCCGGGGGAAAGAAGGACGCATTATAAGGTGAAACGGCTCTATGAGGTAAGCAATAGCTTGTGAATACTCTTTTTTTTAATACAAAATGGTGATATGCAGATAATGTACATATCCATAATGCTTTGTATAGTCTTGTAAGGCCATAGGTTGGGTTTAACTGCTTGCAAGTTTGGCTAGTGTCCATTTTATAGGGGAAACTCAGCCAGAAATCTCCGTCGGAATCCACGATGAGTTAGACACCCCATAAACCCTTACATTCGAGGACGAATGTTCCTAAGGGGGAGAGGATGTTACAACCCAAATTCGCATATCATAGATCACGCCGTAAGGTAGTCGACGTAAATCCAAGAAGAGATTATCTTTGAGATGATAATAAGTTAATCCTATTGGTCTTAAACGATACAAGGGTGTATAAGAGTGGTTAACAAGTATTTGAAGTTAAGCTAATCAAGGATGTTGTAACCCGTATTTTCGGATAACACTAGAGGTGATTAATTGTCCCAAGAGGTCTTGTTTTAATGTATTTGAATCATATAATATCCGCATCATAAGTCTTGAAGTCAAGCGAGTTATGAAATAAAAGTCGATAAAAGTTGTCGCAACTTAGGTTTATAATTTTACTTAAACTTTAGGTCAAATGTTACTGCATTTTACTCCCAATGTGCTTGGAATTATGGGGTGATCTACCTATCAAATTGAAGATCTATGAGTCTAGTTTCCAACGCATTAAACCGTTCGTCGATACGATCTCGGAATAGAGAGATATTCGCATTTTCGCGAGAGTGCGCCAAGCTGCTCTCTATGGGGCCCACAAAGGCGGTTTAAGACATTTGGACATATATAAGATAACTCAACCCCGTTTTAAGTCATTATTTTTCAGTATATTCAGACCTTATAACCCTAAAAACATTCTCTCAAGGTTCTCTCATGATCCAAGACCCAAACAAAGGGCAAACAACACAAATCAAATGTCGGGAATCCCGTGGCGCTAGTAAGTTTCTTGTTTTTCTTGTTGTTGCTGATTTTTGTGTTGTTCCAGCTCGTGTGGGAGGTTGTTTTAAGTGCTTTATGTTCTGTAAATACACCTTCAAGTTTTTAATATCAACCCTAGGTGATTTCAAGTCTTCTAAAGTAATTCTAGTGCCGAAAAACCCGAATTAATTGCTAGTTTCGCTTCCTTGTTCTTGTGGCAGAATTGAAGGGATATTTCGTGGAAAATTAAGGTCAAATTGGAGTTGTTCTTTCTGTTTAAAGGTAAGGAACCTCTTACTCTATATATATTTAAGATTATCCAAGTTGCAGCTAAGTCGTTGAAGCTAGAACTTGTGAAATATATATCGAAAAGCTTGGTAGTAATGTTGTTGGTTGGTGGACTGTTTTGGAGGCTCAATATGATTATTAATGATGTTGTTTGGGCTGTTTGGTGATTGTATTGACTTGTGGGAAGTCATATAAATAGGGGAGGTGCTGTCCGTTTCATCGTAAAATAGGTTGTGGTCGATACATAATAGTTACGACGCTTAAACGATAATGATAGTGTCATTTGTCTTATTGTAGACTAAGGAGTCGTGATATTTGCATAGCTTGAGGTTGGGCAGTATATACAAGGTATGTGAGGCTATCCCCTTCATTCTTTTGCACGACTCCGATTGTACATAATGTAATGAACGAGCTCCCAAAGATACTCTACTCTTAGAAGCTAGCAGTACTTACATTGCTGCCCTTCTTATGAAACGATTGGTATTGATGTTACTTCTCTTATTCTTATATTATCAATGTTGTTGGTAGTTCCTGATTCTTATAAGATTCTTGATGAAGAGTTAATCCTAATAACGTGTACGAAGGATACCGACCTTACGTCACTCCGAAAGGTTCAAAATGTGATTCCAATGAGTCCAGCATGCATCATATATATGTATCTATTTTACTCTACCGAGCCGCGCTATAGTCGGCCGGGTATGGCACCTATTGTGCAACCACTGATCAGTTGGGTTTTACCGAGCTCCACGTGGCCGGGTACGATTCTACCGAGCCCTATGATGGCCGGGTACGTTTTACCGAGCCTATTATGGCCGGGTACGATATGATGATGATGATGCCCACAAAGGCATATGTTTTAAACGTTTATGTATATATATATGTATGTATCATGTATTTCATGTCAGTAGCCCTCAGAGGTACCCAGATGTCACAGGTTGTATATTCCCTATCACTGTTTACATTATTGTTCTTACTTATGCTATTCTGCCTTACATACTCAGTACTTTATTCGTACTGACGTCCTTTTTATTTGTGGACGCTGCATGTCGTGCTGCAGGTCCTGATAGACGGGTAGACGCAGCTCCCCCATCACAGTAGGCTATCCGGTTCAGCGTTATTGGCAAGATCCTTTCTCCGGACTTGCCGTGGTCTTGGTATGCATTTTTGTTATAGACCTTATGGGTATGTCGGGGCCCTGTTCCGGCAATGTTGTAGCACTTATGTTCTTTTAGAGGCTCATAGACAGGTGTCGACTCATGGTAGCTCGTACCTTATATATAGTTTCTTGACAGTCTTGTCGTCCCATGTTATGTATGTTCATGACATTATCTTTCATTGTTGGATGTTCATGATCCATGTCTACCATTTATATTGATCTTGTCGGCCCTTAAAGATAATAAGGAAGGTTAGATAAAATGTACGTTGGTGCTCGGCAAGTATGGCCCGGGTGCTAGTCATGACCCTCCAGTTGGGTCGTGACAGAGCACCCTAACCCCGATCGCCTAAAATTATTACGGGCCATCAAATATGACCTAAGGAACCATAGTCACCGCCCCGCCATGGCAGTTCCTCGTTGTTTTGCTTTTTACGGCCAAAAAACTAGAATTCCGCCTGATTCCCAATATTCGTGAGTTATAGCCCACGCCTTCCGAATGGGTCCGAGCACCCTAACCCCGATCGCCTAAAATTATTACGGGCCATCAAATATGACCTAAGGAACCATAGTCACCGCCCCGCCATGGCCGTTCCTCGTTGTTTTGCGTTTTACGGCAAAACAAATAGAATTCCGCCCAATTCCCATATTTTCGTGTGATATAGCCCACGCCTTCCAAGTGGGTCCGGGCCCCCGGACCCCGATCGCCTAAAATTATTCGGGGCCATCAAATACGACCAGAGGAACCCTAGTCACTGCCCTGCAAGGCCATTCCTCGTTATTTTGCGTTTTACTGCCAAAACACTAGAATTCCGCCTGATTCCCATATATTCATGTGCTATGGCCCACGCCTACCTAGTGGGTCTGGGTTCCGGGCTATCAAATACGACCTAAGGAACCATAGTCACCGCCCCTCCATGACCGTTCCTCGTTGTTTTGCTTTTTACGAACAAAAAACTAGAATTCCGCCCGATTCCCATATTTTCGTGTGCTCTAGCACATGCCTTACGAGTGGTCACAGGTCCCCCAAAATCGAATTGCCTTAAAATTTTCAAGGCCATCAAATACGACCTATGGAACCATATTCACTGCCCCGCCATGGCCGTTCCTTCTTGTTTTGCATTTTACGGACAAAAAACTAGAATTTTGCCCGATTCCCATATTTTTGTGTGCTTTAGCCCACGCCTTCCAAGTGGGTCCGGCCGATCGCCTAAAATTTTTCCGAGCCATCAAATACGACCTAAGGAACCACAGTCACCGCCCAGCCGAGGCCGTTCCTCGTTGGTTTGCGTTTTATGGCCAAAAAACTAGAATTCCGCCTGATTCCCATATATTCGTATGTTATAGCCCACGCCTTCCGAGTGGATCCGGGCTCCCCGGACCCCGATCGCTTAATATTATTAGGGGCCATCAAATACTACCTAAGGAACCATAGTCACTGCCCCGCTATGACTGTTCCTCGTTGTTTTGCATTTTACGAACAAAAAACTAGAATTCCGCCCGATTCCCATATTTTCGTGTGCTCTTGCACATGCCTTCCGAGTGGTCACGGGTCCCCCAAAACCGAATTGCCTTAAATTTTTCAAGGCCATAAAATATGACCTAAGGAACCATATTCACCGCCCCGCCATGGCCGTTCCTTGTTGTTTTGCGTTTTACGGACAAAAAACTAGAATTTCGCCTGATTCCCAAATTTTCGTGTGCTATAGCCCACGCCTTCCAAGTGGGTCCGGATCCCCCGGACCCCGATCGCCTAAAATTTTTCCGAGCCATCAAATACGACCTAAGGAACCATAGTCACTGCCCCGCGAGGCCGTTCCTCGTTGTTTTGCGTTTTACGGCCAAAAAACTTGAATTCCGCCCGATTCCCATATATTCGTATGCTATAGCCCACGCCTTCCGAGTGGATCCGGGCCCCCCGGACCCCGATCGCCTAAAATTATTAGGGGCCATCAAATACGACCTAAGGAACCATAGTCACCGCCCCTCCATCGCCGTTCCTCGTTGTATTGCGTTTTACGGCCAAAAAACTAGAATTCCGCCCGATTCCCATATATTCGTATGTTATAGCCCACGCCTTCCGAGTGGATCCGGGCCCCCCGGACCCCGATCGCTTAAAATTATTTGGGGCCATCAAATACTACCTAAGGAACCATAGTCACTGCCCCGCTATGACTGTTCCTCGTTGTTTTGCATTTTACGAACAAAAAACTAGAATTCCGCCCGATTCCCATATTTTCTTGTGCTCTTGCACATGCCTTCCGAGTGGTCACGGGTCCCCCAAAACCGAATTGCCTTAAATTTTTCAAGGCCATAAAATATGACCTAAGGAACCATATTCACCGCCCCGCCATGGCCGTTCCTAGTTGTTTTGCGTTTTACGGACAAAAAACTAGAATTTCGCCTGATTCCCAAATTTTCGTGTGCTATAGCCCACGCCTTCCAAGTGGGTCCGGATCCCCCGGACCCCGATCGCCTAAAATTTTTCCGAGCCATCAAATACGACCTAAGGAACCATATTCACTTCCCCGTGAGGCCGTTCCTCGTTGTTTTGCGTTTTACGGCCAAAAAACTTGAATTCCGTCCGATTCCCATATATTCGTATGCTATAGCCCACGCCTTCCGAGTGGATCCGGGCCGCCCGGACCCCGATCGCCTAAAATTATTAGGGGCCATCAAATACGACCTAAGGAACCATAGTCACCGCCCCTCCATCGCCGTTCCTCGTTGTTTTGCGTTTTACGGCCAAAAAACTAGAATTCCGCCTGATTCCCATATATTCGTATGTTATAGCCCACGCCTTCCGAGTGGATCCGGGCCCCCCGGACCCCGATCGCTTAATATTATTAGGGGCCATCAAATACTACCTAAGGAACCATAGTCACTGCCTCGCTATGACTGTTCCTCGTTGTTTTGCATTTTACGAACAAAAAACTAGAATTCTGCCCGATTCCCATATATTCGTGTGCTCTTGCACATGCCTTCCGAGTGGTCACGGGTCCCCCAAAACCGAATTGCCTTAAATTTTTCAAGGCCATCAAATATGACCTAAGGAACCATATTCACCGCCCCGCCATGGCCGTTCCTTGTTGTTTTGCGTTTTACGGACAAAAAACTAGAATTTCGCCTGATTCCCAAATTTTCGTGTGCTATAGCCCACGCCTTCCAAGTGGGTCCGGATCCCCCGGACCCCGATCGCCTAAAATTTTTTCGAGCCATCAAATACGACCTAAGGAACCATAGTCACTGCCCCGCGAGGCCGTTCCTCGTTGTTTTGCGTTTTACGGCCAAAAAACTTGAATTCCGCCCGATTCCCATATATTCGTATGCTATAGCCCACGCCTTCCGAGTGGATCCGGGCCCCCCGTACCCCAATCGCCTAAAATTATTAGGGGCCATCAAATATGACCTAAGGAACCATAGTCACCGCCCCTCCATCGCCATTCCTCGTTGTGTTGCGTTTTACGGCTAAAAAACTAGAATTCCGCCCGATTTCCATATATTCGTATGTTATAGCCCACGCCTTCCGAGTGGATCCGGGCCCCCCGGACCCCGATCGCTTAAAATTATTAGGGGCCATCAAATACTACCTAAGGAACCATAGTCACTGCCCCGCTATGACTGTTCCTCGTTGTTTTGCATTTTACGAACAAAAAACTAGAATTCTGCCCGATTCCCATATTTTCGTGTGCTCTTGCACATGCCTTCCGAGTGGTCACGGGTCCCCCAAAACCGAATTGCCTTAAATTTTTCAAGGACATCAAATATGACCTAAGGAACCATATTCACCGCCCCGCCATGGCCGTTCCTTGTTGTTTTGCGTTTTACGGACAAAAAACTAGAATTTCGCCTGATTCCCAAATTTTCGTGTGCTATAGCCCACGCCTTCCAAGTGGGTCCGGATCCCCCGGACCCCGATCGCCTAAAATTTTTCCGAGCCATCAAATACGACCTAAGGAACCATAGTCACTGCCCCGCGAGGCCGTTCCTCGTTGTTTTGCGTTTTACGGCCAAAAAACTTGAATTCCGCCCGATTTCCATATATTCGTATGCTATAGCCCACGCCTTCCGAGTGGATACGGGCCCCTCGGACCCCGATCGCCTAAAATTATTAGGGGCCATCAAATACGACATAAGGAACCATAGTCACCGCCCCTCCATCGCCGTTCCTCGTTGTTTTGCTTTTTACGGCCATAAAACTAGAATTCCGCCTGATTCCCAATATTCGTATGTTATAGCCCACGCCTTCCGAGTGGATCCGGGCCCCCGGACCCCGATCGCTTAATATTATTAGGGGCCATCAAATACTACCTAAGGAACCATAGTCACTGCCCCGCTATGACTGTTCCTCGTTGTTTTGCATTTTACGAACAAAAAACTAGAATTCCGCCCGATTCCCATATATTCGTGTGCTCTTGCACATGCCTTCCGAGTGGTCACGGGTCCCCCAAAACCGAATTGCCTTAAATTTTTCAAGGCCATAAAATATGACCTAAGGAACCATATTCACCGCCCCGCCATGGCCGTTCCTTGTTGTTTTGCGTTTTACGAACAAAAAACTAGAATTCCGCCCGATTCCCATATTTTCTTGTGCTCTTGCACATGCCTTCCGAGTGGTCACGGGTCCCCCAAAACCGAATTGCCTTAAATTTTTCAAGGCCATAAAATATGACCTAAGGAACCATATTCACCGCCCCGCCATGGCCGTTCCTTGTTGTTTTGCGTTTTACGGACAAAAAACTAGAATTTCGCCTGATTCCCAAATTTTCGTGTGCTATAGCCCACGCCTTCCAAGTGGGTCCGGATCCCCCGGACCCCGATCGCCTAAAATTTTTCCGAGCCATCAAATACGACCTAAGGAACCATAGTCACTGCCCCGCGAGGCCGTTCCTCGTTGTTTTGCGTTTTACGGCCAAAAAACTTGAATTCCGCCCGATTCCCATATATTCGTATGCTATAGCCCACGCCTTCCGAGTGGATCCGGGCCCCCCGGACCCCGATCGCCTAAAATTATTAGGGGCCATCAAATACGACCTAAGGAACCATAGTCACCGCCCCTCCATCGCCGTTCCTCGTTGTATTGCGTTTTACGGCCAAAAAACTAGAATTCCGCCCGATTCCCATATATTCGTATGTTATAGCCCACGCCTTCCGAGTGGATCCGGGCCCCCCGGACCCCGATCGCTTAAAATTATTTGGGGCCATCAAATACTACCTAAGGAACCATAGTCACTGCCCCGCTATGACTGTTCCTCGTTGTTTTGCATTTTACGAACAAAAAACTAGAATTCCGCCCGATTCCCATATTTTCTTGTGCTCTTGCACATGCCTTCCGAGTGGTCACGGGTCCCCCAAAACCGAATTGCCTTAAATTTTTCAAGGCCATAAAATATGACCTAAGGAACCATATTCACCGCCCCGCCATGGCCGTTCCTAGTTGTTTTGCGTTTTACGGACAAAAAACTAGAATTTCGCCTGATTCCCAAATTTTCGTGTGCTATAGCCCACGCCTTCCAAGTGGGTCCGGATCCCCCGGACCCCGATCGCCTAAAATTTTTCCGAGCCATCAAATACGACCTAAGGAACCATATTCACTTCCCCGTGAGGCCGTTCCTCGTTGTTTTGCGTTTTACGGCCAAAAAACTTGAATTCCGCCCGATTCCCATATATTCGTATGCTATAGCCCACGCCTTCCGAGTGGATCCGGGCCGCCCGGACCCCGATCGCCTAAAATTATTAGGGGCCATCAAATACGACCTAAGGAACCATAGTCACCGCCCCTCCATCGCCGTTCCTCGTTGTTTTGCGTTTTACGGCCAAAAAACTAGAATTCCGCCTGATTCCCATATATTCGTATGTTATAGCCCACGCCTTCCGAGTGGATCCGGGCCCCCCGGACCCCGATCGCTTAATATTATTAGGGGCCATCAAATACTACCTAAGGAACCATAGTCACTGCCTCGCTATGACTGTTCCTCGTTGTTTTGCATTTTACGAACAAAAAACTAGAATTCTGCCCGATTCCCATATATTCGTGTGCTCTTGCACATGCCTTCCGAGTGGTCACGGGTCCCCCAAAACCGAATTGCCTTAAATTTTTCAAGGCCATCAAATATGACCTAAGGAACCATATTCACCGCCCCGCCATGGCCGTTCCTTGTTGTTTTGCGTTTTACGGACAAAAAACTAGAATTTCGCCTGATTCCCAAATTTTCGTGTGCTATAGCCCACGCCTTCCAAGTGGGTCCGGATCCCCCGGACCCCGATCGCCTAAAATTTTTTCGAGCCATCAAATACGACCTAAGGAACCATAGTCACTGCCCCGCGAGGCCGTTCCTCGTTGTTTTGCATTTTACGGCCAAAAAACTTGAATTCCGCCCGATTCCCATATATTCGTATGCTATAGCCCACGCCTTCCGAGTGGATCCGGGCCCCCCGGACCCCAATCGCCTAAAATTATTAGGGGCCATCAAATATGACCTAAGGAACCATAGTCACCGCCCCTCCATCGCCATTCCTCGTTGTGTTGCGTTTTACGGCTAAAAAACTAGAATTCCGCCCGATTTCCATATATTCGTATGTTATAGCCCACGCCTTCCGAGTGGATCCGGGCCCCCCGGACCCCGATCGCTTAAAATTATTAGGGGCCATCAAATACTACCTAAGGAACCATAGTCACTGCCCCGCTATGACTGTTCCTCGTTGTTTTGCATTTTACGAACAAAAAACTAGAATTCTGCCCGATTCCCATATTTTCGTGTGCTCTTGCACATGCCTTCCGAGTGGTCACGGGTCCCCCAAAACCGAATTGCCTTAAATTTTTCAAGGACATCAAATATGACCTAAGGAACCATATTCACCGCCCCGCCATGGCCGTTCCTTGTTGTTTTGCGTTTTACGGACAAAAAACTAGAATTTCGCCTGATTCCCAAATTTTCGTGTGCTATAGCCCACGCCTTCCAAGTGGGTCCGGATCCCCCGGACCCCGATCGCCTAAAATTTTTCCGAGCCATCAAATACGACCTAAGGAACCATAGTCACTGCCCCGCGAGGCCGTTCCTCGTTGTTTTGCGTTTTACGGCCAAAAAACTTGAATTCCGCCCGATTTCCATATATTCGTATGCTATAGCCCACGCCTTCCGAGTGGATACGGGCCCCTCGGACCCCGATCGCCTAAAATTATTAGGGGCCATCAAATACGACATAAGGAACCATAGTCACCGCCCCTCCATCGCCGTTCCTCGTTGTTTTGCTTTTTACGGCCATAAAACTAGAATTCCGCCTGATTCCCAATATTCGTATGTTATAGCCCACGCCTTCCGAGTGGATCCGGGCCCCCGGACCCCGATCGCTTAATATTATTAGGGGCCATCAAATACTACCTAAGGAACCATAGTCACTGCCCCGCTATGACTGTTCCTCGTTGTTTTGCATTTTACGAACAAAAAACTAGAATTCCGCCCGATTCCCATATATTCGTGTGCTCTTGCACATGCCTTCCGAGTGGTCACGGGTCCCCCAAAACCGAATTGCCTTAAATTTTTCAAGGCCATAAAATATGACCTAAGGAACCATATTCACCGCCCCGCCATGGCCGTTCCTTGTTGTTTTGCGTTTTACGGACAAAAAACTAGAATTTCGCCTGATTCCCAAATTTTCGTGTGCTATAGCCCACGCCTTCCAAGTGGGTCCGGATCCCCCGGACCCCGATCGCCTAAAATTTTTCCGAGCCATCAAATACGACCTAAGGAACCATATTCACTTCCCCGTGAGGCCGTTCCTCGTTGTTTTGCGTTTTACGGCCAAAAAACTTGAATTCCGCCCGATTCCCATATATTCGTATGCTATAGCCCACGCCTTCCGAGTGGATCCGGGCCGCCCGGACCCCGATCGCCTAAAATTATTAGGGGCCATCAAATACGACCTAAGGAACCATAGTCACCGCCCCTCCATCGCCGTTCCTCGTTGTTTTGCGTTTTACGGCCAAAAAACTAGAATTCCGCCTGATTCCCATATATTCGTATGTTATAGCCCACGCCTTCCGAGTGGATCCGGGCCCCCCGGACCCCGATCGCTTAATATTATTAGGGGCCATCAAATACTACCTAAGGAACCATAGTCACTGCCCCGCTATGACTGTTCCTCGTTGTTTTGCATTTTACGAACAAAAAACTAGAATTCCGCCCGATTCCCATATATTCGTGTGCTCTTGCACATGCCTTCCGAGTGGTCACGGGTCCCCCAAAACCGAATTGCCTTAAATTTTTCAAGGCCATCAAATATGACCTAAGGAACCATATTCACCGCCCCGCCATGGCCGTTCCTTGTTGTTTTGCGTTTTACGGACAAAAAACTAGAATTTCGCCTGATTCCCAAATTTTCGTGTGCTATAGCCCACGCCTTCCAAGTGGGTCCGGATCCCCCGGACCCCGATCGCCTAAAATTTTTCCGAGCCATCAAATACGACCTAAGGAACCATAGTCACTGCCCCGCGAGGCCGTTCCTCGTTGTTTTGCGTTTTACGGCCAAAAAACTTGAATTCCGCCCGATTCCCATATATTCGTATGCTATAGCCCACGCCTTCCGAGTGGATCCGGGCCCCCCGGACCCCAATCGCCTAAAATTATTAGGGGCCATCAAATATGACCTAAGGAACCATAGTCACCGCCCCTCCATCGCCATTCCTCGTTGTGTTGCGTTTTACGGCCAAAAAACTAGAATTCCGCCCGATTTCCATATATTCGTATGTTATAGCCCACGCCTTCCGAGTGGATCCGTGCCCCCCGGACCCCGATCGCTTAAAATTATTAGGGGCCATCAAATACTACCTAAGGAACCATAGTCACTGCCCCGCTATGACTGTTCCTCGTTGTTTTGCATTTTACGAACAAAAAACTAGAATTCCGCCCGATTCCCATATTTTCGTGTGCTCTTGCACATGCCTTCCGAGTGGTCACGGGTCCCCCAAAACCGAATTGCCTTAAATTTTTCAAGGACATCAAATATGACCTAAGGAACCATATTCACCGCCCCGCCATGGCCGTTCCTTGTTGTTTTGCGTTTTACGGACAAAAAACTAGAATTTCGCCTGATTCCCAAATTTTCGTGTGCTATAGCCCACGCCTTCCAAGTGGGTCCGGATCCCCCGGACCCCGATCGCCTAAAATTTTTCCGAGCCATCAAATACGACCTAAGGAACCATAGTCACTGCCCCGCGAGGCCGTTCCTCGTTGTTTTGCGTTTTACGGCCAAAAAACTTGAATTCCGCCCGATTTCCATATATTCGTATGCTATAGCCCACGCCTTCCGAGTGGATACGGGCCCCTCGGACCCCGATCGCCTAAAATTATTAGGGGCCATCAAATACGACATAAGGAACCATAGTCACCGCCCCTCCATCGCCGTTCCTCGTTGTTTTGCTTTTTACGGCCAAAAAACTAGAATTCCGCCTGATTCCCAATATTCGTGAGTTATAGCCCACGCCTTCCGAATGGGTCCGAGCACCCTAACCCCGATCGCCTAAAATTATTACGGGCCATCAAATATGACCTAAGGAACCATAGTCACCGCCCCTCCATCGCCGTTCCTCGTTGTTTTGCTTTTTACGGCCAAAAAACTAGAATTCCGCCTGATTCCCAATATTCGTGAGTTATAGCCCACGCCTTCCGAATGGGTCCGAGCACCCTAACCCCGATCGCCTAAAATTATTACGGGCCATCAAATACGACCTAAGGAACCACAGTCACCGCCCCGCCGAGGCCGTTCCTCGTTGGTTTGCGTTTTATGGCCAAAAAACTAGAATTCCGCCCGATTCCCATATATTCGTATGTTATAGCCCACGCCTTCCGAGTGGATCCGGGCTCCCCGGACCCCGATCGCTTAATATTATTAGGGGCCATCAAATACTACCTAAGGAACCATAGTCACTGCCCCGCTATGAATGTTCCTCGTTGTTTTGCATTTTACGAACAAAAAACTAGAATTCCGCCCGATTCCCATATTTTCGTGTGCTCTTGCACATGCCTTCCGAGTGGTCACGGGTCCCCCAAAACCGAATTGCCTTAAATTTTTCAAGGCCATAAAATATGACCTAAGGAACCATATTCACCGCCCCGCCATGGCCGTTCCTTGTTGTTTTGCGTTTTACGGACAAAAAACTAGAATTTCGCCTGATTCCCAAATTTTCGTGTGCTATAGCCCACGCCTTCCAAGTGGGTCCGGATCCCCCGGACCCCGATCGCCTAAAATTTTTCCGAGCCATCAAATACGACCTAAGGAACCATAGTCACTGCCCCGCGAGGCCGTTCCTCGTTGTTTTGCATTTTACGGCCAAAAAACTTGAATTCCGCCCGATTCCCATATATTCGTATGCTATAGCCCATGCCTTCCGAGTGGATCCGGGCCCCCCGGACCCCGATCGCCTAAAATTATTAGGGGCCATCAAATACGACATAAGGAACCATAGTCACCGCCCCTCCATCGCCGTTCCTCGTTGTTTTGCTTTTTACGGCCAAAAAACTAGAATTCCGCCTGATTCCCAATATTCGTGAGTTATAGCCCATGCCTTCCGAATGGGTCCGAGCACCCTAACCCCGATCGCCTAAAATTATTACGGGCCATCAAATATGACCTAAGGAACCATAGTCACCGCCCCGCCATGGCCGTTCCTCGTTGTTTTGCGTTTTACGGCAAAACAAATAGAATTCCGCCCAATTCCCATATTTTCGTGTGATATAGCCCACGCCTTCCAAGTGGGTCCGGGCCCCCGGACCCCGATCGCCTAAAATTATTCGGGGCCATCAAATACGACCAGAGGAACCCTAGTCACTGCCCTGCCATGGCCATTCCTCGTTATTTTGTGTTTTACTGCCAAAACACTAGAATTCCGCCTGATTCCCATATATTCATGTGCTATGGCCCACGCCTGCCTAGTGGGTCTGGGTTCCGGGCTATCAAATACGACCTAAGGAACCATAGTCACCGCCCCTCCATGACCGTTCCTCGTTGTTTTGCTTTTTACGAACAAAAAACTAGAATTCCGCCCGATTCCCATATTTTCGTGTGCTCTAGCACATGCCTTACGAGTGGCCACGGGTCCCCCAAAATCGAATTGCCTTAAATTTTTCAAGGCCATCAAATACGACCTATGGAACCATATTCACCGCCCCGCCATGGCCGTTCCTTGTTGTTTTGCATTTTACGGACAAAAAACTAGAATTTCGCCCGATTCCCATATTTTTGTGTGCTTTAGCCCACGCCTTCCAAGTGGGTCCGGCCGATCGCCTAAAATTTTTCCGAGCCATCAAATACGACCTAAGGAACCACAGTCACCGCCCCGCCGAGGCCGTTCCTCGTTGGTTTGCGTTTTATGGCCAAAAAACTAGAATTCCGCCCGATTCCCATATATTCGTATGTTATAGCCCACGCCTTCCGAGTGGATCCGGGCCCCCCGGACCCCGATCGCTTAATATTATTAGGGGCCATCAAATATTACTTAAGGAACCATAGTCACTGCCCCGCTATGAATATTCCTCGTTGTTTTGCATTTTACGAACAAAAAACTAGAATTCCGCCCGATTCCCATATTTTCGTGTGCTCTTGCACATACATTCCGAGTGGTCACGGGTCCCCCAAACCCGAATTGCCTTAAATTTTTCAAGGCCATCAAATATGACCTAAGGAACCATATTCACCGCCCCGCCATGGCCGTTCCTTGTTGTTTTGCGTTTTACGGACAAAAAACTAGAATTTCGCCTGATTCCCAAATTTTCGTGTGCTATAGCCCACGCCTTCCAAGTGGGTCCGAATCCCCCGGACCCCGATCGCCTAAAATTTTTCCGAGCCATCAAATAGGACCTAAGGAACCATAGTCACTGCCCCGCGAGGCCGTTCCTCGTTGTTTTGCGTTTTACGGCCAAAAAACTTGAATTCCGCCCGATTCCCATATATTCGTATGCTATAGCCCACGCCTTCCGAGTGGATCCGGGCCCCCCGGACCCCGATTGCCTAAAATTATTAGAGGCCATCAAATACGACCTAAGGAACCATGGTCACCGCCCCTCCATCGCCGTTCCTCGTTGTTTTGCGTTTTACGGCCAAAAAACTAGAATTCCGCCTGATTCCCAAATGTTCGTGTGCTATAGCCCACGCCTTCCAAGTGGGTCCGGATCCCCCGGACCTCGATCGCCTAAAATTATTCTGAGCCATCAAATACGACCTAAGGAACCATATTCACCGCCCCGCCATGGCCGTTCCTTGTTGTTTTGCGTTTTACGGACAAAAAACTAGAATTTCGCCTGATTCCCAAATTTTCGTGTGCTATAGCCCACGCCTTCCAAGTGGGTCCGGATCCCCCGGACCTCGATCACCTAAAATTTTTCTGAGCCATCAAATACGACCTAAGGAACCATAGTCACTGCCCCGCGAGGCCGTTCCTCGTTGGTTTGCGTTTTACGGCCAAAAAACTAGAATTTCGCCTGATTCCCATATATTCGTATGTTATAGCCCACGCCTTCCGAGTGGATCCGGGCCCCCCGGACCCCGATCGCTTAATATTATTAGGGGCCATCAAATGCTACCTAAGGAACCATAGTCACTGCCCCGCTATGACTGTTCCTCGTTGTTTTGCATTTTACGAACAAAAAACTAGAATTCCGCCCGATTCCCATATTTTCGTGTGCTCTTGCACATGCCTTCCGAGTGGTCACGGGTCCCCCAAAACCGAATTGCCATAAATTTTTCAAGGCCATCAAATATGACCTGAGGAACCATATTCACCGCCCCGCCATGGCCGTTCCTTGTTGTTTTGCGTTTTACGGACAAAAAACTAGAATTTCGCCTGATTCCCAAATTTTCGTGTGCTATAGCCCACGCCTTCCAAGTGGGTCCGGATCCCCCGGACCCCGATCACCTAAAATTTTTCTGAGCCATCAAATACGACCTAAGGAACCATAGTCACTGCCCCGCGAGGCCGTTCCTCGTTGTTTTGCGTTTTACGGCGAAAAAACTTGAATTCCGCCCGATTCCCATATATTCGTATGCTATAGCCCACGCCTTCCGAGTGGATCCGGGCCCCCCGGACCCCAATCGCCTAAAATTATTAGGGGCCATCAAATATGACCTAAGGAACCATAGTCACTGCCCCTCCATCGCCATTCCTCGTTGTGTTGCGTTTTACGGCCAAAAAACTAGAATTCCGCCCGATTCCCATATATAAGTATGTTATAGCCCATGCCTTCCGAGTGGATCCGGGCCCCCCGGACCCCGATCGCCTAAAATTATTAGGGGCCATCAAATACGACCTAAGGAACCATAGTCACCGCCCCTCCATCGCCGTTCCTCGTTGTTTTGCGTTTTACGGCCAAAAAACTAGAATTCCGCCCGATTCCCATATTTTCGTGTGCTCTTGCACATGCCTTCCGATTGGTCACGGGTCCCCCAAAACCGAATTGCCATAAATTTTTCAAGGCCATCAAATATGACCTAAGGAACCATATTCACCGCCCCGCCATGGCCGTTCCTTGTTGTTTTGCGTTTTACGGACAAAAAACTAGAATTTCGCCTGATTCCCGAATTTTCGTGTGCTATAGCCCATGCCTTCCAAGTGGGTCCGGATCCCCCGGACCCCGATCGCCTAAAATTTTTCCGAGCCATCAGATACGACCTTAGGAACCATAGTTACTGCCCCGCGAGGCCGTTCCTCGTTGTTTTGCATTTTACGGCCAAAAAACTTGAATTCCGCCCGATTCCCATATATTCGTATGCTATAGCCCATGCCTTCCGAGTGGATCCGGGCCCCCCGGACCCCAATCGCCTAAAATTATTACGGGCCATCAAATACGACCTAAGGAACCATAGTCACCGCCCCTCCATCGCCGTTCCTCGTTGTGTTGCGTTTTACGGCCAAGAAACTAGAATTCCGCCCGATTCCCATATATTCGTATATTATAGCCCACGCCTTCCGAGTGGATCCGGGCCCCCCGGACCCCGATCGCTTAAAATTATTAGGGGCCATCAAATACTACCTAAGGAACCATAGTCACTGCCCCGCTATGACTGTTCCTCATTGTTTTGCATTTTACGAACAAAAAACTAGAATTCCGCCCGATTCCCATATTTTCGTGTGCTCTTGCACATGCCTTCCGAGTCGTCACGGGTCCCCCAAAACCGAATTGCCTTAAATTTTTCAAGGCCATCAAATATGACCTAAGGAACCATATTCACCACCCCGACATGGCCGTTCCTTGTTGTTTTGCGTTTTACGGACAAAAAACTAGAATTTCGCCTGATTCCCAAATTTTCGTGTGCTATAGCCCACGCCTTCCAAGTGGGTCCGGATCCCCCGGACCTCGATCGCCTAAAATTTTTCCGAGCCATCAAATACGACCTAAGGAACCATAGTCACTGCCCCGCGAGGCCGTTCCTCATTGTTTTGCATTTTACGGCCAAAAAACTTGAATTCCGCCCGATTCCCATATATTCGTATGCTATAGCCCATGCCTTCCGAGTGGATCCGGGCCCCCCGGACCCCGATCGCCTAAAATTATTAGGGGCCATCAAATACGACATAAGGAACCATAGTCACCGCCCCTCCATCGCCGTTCCTCGTTGTTTTGCGTTTTACGGCCAAAAAACTAGAATTCCGCCTGATTCCCAATATTCGTGAGCTATAGCCCACGCCTTCCGAATGGGTCCGAGCACCCTAACCCCGATCGCCTAAAATTATTACGGGCCATCAAATATGACCTAAGGAATCATAGTCACCGCCCCGCCATGGCCGTTCCTCGTTGTTTTGCATTTTACGGCAAAACAAATAGAATTCCGCCCAATTCCCATATTTTCGTGTGATATAGCCCACGCCTTCCAAGTGGGTCCGGGCCCCCGGACCCCGATGGCCTAAAATTATTCGGGGCCATCAAATACGACCAGAGGAACCCTAGTCACTGCCCTGCCATGGCCATTCCTCGTTATTTGGCGTTTTACAGCCAAAACACTAGAATTCCGCCTGATTCCCATATATTCGTGTGCTATGGCCCACACCTTCCTAGTGGGTCTGGGTTCCAGGCTATCAAATACGATCTAAGGAACCATAGTCACCGCCCTCCATGACCGTTCCTCGTTGTTTTGCTTTTTACGAACAAAAAACTAGAATTCCGCCCGATTCCCATATTTTCGTGTGCTCTAGCACATGCCTTACGAGTGGTCACGGGTCCCCCAAAATTGAATTGCCTTAAATTTTTCAAGGCCATCAAATACGACCTATGGAACCATATTCACCGCCCCGCCATGGCCGTTCCTTGTTGTTTTGCATTTTACGGACAAAAAACTAGAATTTCGCCCGATTCCCATATTTTCGTGTGCTTTAGCCCACGCCTTCCAAGTGGGTCCGGCCGATCGCCTAAAATTTTTCCGAGCCATCAAATACGACCTAAGGAACCACAGTCACCGCCCCGCCGAGGCCGTTCCTCGTTTGTTTGCGTTTTATGGCCAAAAAACTAGAATTCCGCCCGATTCCCATATATTCGTATGTTATAGCCCACGCCTTCCGAGTGGATCCGGGCCCCCCGGACCCCGATCGCTTAATATTATTAGGGGCCATCAAATACTACCTAAGGAACCATAGTCACTGCCCCGCTATGACTGTTCCTCGTTGTTTTGCATTTTACGAACAAAAAACTAGAATTCCGCCCGATTCCCATATTTTCGTGTGCTCTTGCACATGCCTTCCGAGTGGTCACGGGTCCCCCAAAACCGAATTGCCTTAAATTTTTCAAGGCCATCAAATATGACCTAAGGAACCATATTCACCGCCCCGCCATGGCCGTTCCTTGTTGTTTTGCGTTTTACGGACAAAAAACTAGAATTTCGCCTGATTCCCAAATTTTCGTGTGCTATAGCCCACGCCTTCCAAGTGGGCCCGGATCCCCCGGACCCCGATCGCCTAAAATTTTTACGAGCCATCAAATACGACCTAAGGAACCATAGTCACTGCCCCGCGAGGCCGTTCCTCGTTGTTTTGCGTTTTACGGCCAAAAAACTTGAATTCCGCCCGATTCCCATATATTCGTATGCTATAGCCCACGCCTTCCGAGTGGATCCGGGCCCCCCGGACCCCGATTGCCTAAAATTATTAGAGGCCATCAAATACGACCTAAGGAACCATGGTCACCGCCCCTCCATCGCCGTTCCTCGTTGTTTTGCGTTTTACGGCCAAAAAACTAGAATTCCGCCTGATTCCCAAATGTTCGTGTGCTATAGCCCACGCCTTCCAAGTGGGTCCGGATCCCCCGGACCTCGATCGCCTAAAATTATTCTGAGCCATCAAATACGACCTAAGGAACCATATTCACCGCCCCGCCATGGCCGTTCCTTGTTGTTTTGCGTTTTACGGACAAAAAACTAGAATTTCGCCTGATTCCCAAATTTTCGTGTGCTATAGCCCACGCCTTCCAAGTGGGTCCGGATCCCCCGGACCTCGATCGCCTAAAATTTTTCCGAGCCATCAAATACGACCTAAGGAACCATAGTCACTGCCCCGCGAGGCCGTTCCTCGTTGTTTTGCATTTTACGGCCAAAAAACTTGAATTCCGCCCGATTCCCATATATTCGTATGCTATAGCCCATGCCTTCCGAGTGGATCCGGGCCCCCCGGACCCCGATCGCCTAAAATTATTAGGGGCCATCAAATACGACATAAGGAACCATAGTCACCGCCCCTCCATCGCCGTTCCTCGTTGTTTTGCGTTTTACGGCCAAAAAACTAGAATTCCGCCTGATTCCCAATATTCGTGAGCTATAATCCACGCCTTCCGAATGGGTCCGAGCACCCTAACCCCGATCGCCTAAAATTATTACGGGCCATCAAATATGACCTAAGGAACAATAGTCACCGCCCCGCCATGGCCGTTCCTCGTTGTTTTGCGTTTTACGGACAAAAAACTAGAATTCCGCCCGATTCCCATATTTTCGTGTGCTCTAGCACATGCCTTACGAGTGGTCACGGGTCCCCCAAAATCGAATTGCCTTAAATTTTTCAAGGCCATCAAATACGACCTATGGAACCATATTCACCGCCCCGCCATGGCCATTCCTTGTTGTTTTGCATTTTACGGACAAAAAACTAGAATTTCGCCCGATTCCCATATTTTTGTGTGCTTTAGCCCACGCCTTCCAAGTGGGTCCGGCCGATCGCCTAAAATTTTTCCGAGCCATCGAATTCGACCTAAGGAACCACAGTCACCGCCCCGCCGAGGCCTTCCTCGTTGGTTTGCGTTTTATGGCCAAAAAACTAGAATTCCGCCCGATTCCCATATATTCGTATGTTATAGCCCACGCCTTCCGAGTGGATCCGGGCTCCCCGGACCCCGATCGCTTAATATTATTAGGGGCCATCAAATACTACCTAAGGAACCATAGTCACTGCCCCGCTATGACTGTTCCTCGTTGTTTTGCATTTTACGAACAAAAAACTAGAATTCCGCCCGATTCCCATATTTTTGTGTGCTCTTGCACATGCCTTCCGAGTGGTCACGGGTCCCCCAAAACCGAATTGCCTTAAATTTTTCAAGGCCATCAAATATGACCTAAGGAACCATATTCACCGCCCCGCCATGGCAGTTCCTTGTTGTTTTGCGTTTTACGGACAAAAAACTAGAATTTCGCCTGATTCCCAAATTTTCGTGTGCTATAGCCCACGCCTTCCAAGTGGGTCCGGATCCCCCGGACCCCGATCGCCTAAAATTTTTCCGAGCCATCAAATACGACCTAAGGAACCATAGTCACTGCCCCGCGAGGCCGTTCCTCGTTGTTTTGCGTTTTACAGCCAAAAAACTTGAATTCCGCCCGATTCCCATATATTCGTATGCTATAGCCCACGCCTTCCGAGTGGATCTGGGTCCCCCGGACCCCAATCGCCTAAAATTATTAGGGGCCATCAAATACGACCTAAGGAACCATAGTCACCGCCCCTCCATCGCTGTTCCTCATTGTTTTGCGTTTTACGGCCAAAAAACTAGAATTTCGCCCGATTCCCATATATTTGTATGTTATAGCCCACGCCTTCCGAGTGGATCTGGGTCCCCCGGACCCCAATCGCTTAAAATTATTAGGGGCCATCAAGTACTACCTAAGGAACCATAGTCACTGCCCCGCTATGACTGTTCCTCGTTGTTTTGCATTTTACGAACAAAAAACTAGAATTCCGCCCGATTCCCATATTTTCGTGTGCTCTTGCACATGCCTTCCGAGTGGTCACGGGTCCCCCAAAACCGAATTGCCTTAAATTTTTCAAGGCCATCAAATATGACCTAAGGAACCATATTCACTGCCCCGCCATGGCCGTTCCTTGTTGTTTTGCGTTTTACGGACAAAAAACTAGAATTTCGCTTGATTCCCTAATTTTCGTGTGCTATAGCCCACGCCTTCCAAGTGGGTCCGGATCCCCCGGACCCCGATCGCCTAAAATTTTTCCGAGCCATCAAATACGACCTAAGGAACCATAGTCACTGCCCCGCGAGGCCGTTCCTCGTTGTTGTGCGTTTTACGGCCAAAAAACTTGAATTCCGCCCGATTCCCATATATTCGTATGCTATAGCCCACGCCTTCCGAGTGGATCCGGGCCCCCCGGACCCCGATCGCCTAAAATTATTAGGGGCCATCAAATACGACCTAAGGAACCATAGTCACCGCCCCTCCATCGCCGTTCCTCGTTGTTTTGCGTTTTACGGCCAAAAAACTAGAGATCCGCCTGATTCCCAATATTCGTGAGCTATAGCCCACGCCTTCCGAATGGGTCCGAGCACCCTAACCCCGATCGCCTAAAATTATTACGGGCCATCAAATATGACCTAAGGAACCATAGTCACCGCCCCGCCATGGCCGTTCCTCGTTGTTTTGCATTTTACGGCAAAAAAATAGAATTCCGCCCAATTCCCATATTTTCGTGTGATATAGCCCACGCCTTCCAAGTGGGTCCGGGCCCCCGGACCCCGATCGCCTAAAATTATTCGGGGCCATCAAATACGACCAAAGGAACCCTAGTCACTGCCCTGCCATGGGCATTCCTCGTTATTTTGCGTTTTACTGCCAAAACACTAGAATTCCGCCTGATTCCCATATATTCGTGTGCTGTGGCCCACGCCTTCCTAGTGGGTCCGGCTTCCGAGCTATCAAATACGACCTAAGGAACCATAGTTACCGCCCCGCCATGACCGTTCCTCGTTGTTTTGCTTTTTACGACCAAAAAACTAGAATTTTGCCCGATTCACATATTTTCGTGTGCTCTAGCACATGCCTTCCGAGTGGTCACGGGTCCCCCAAAACTGGATTGCCTTAAATTTTTCAAGGCCATCAAATACGACCTAAGGAACCATAGTCACCGCCCCGCCATGGCCGTTCCACGTTGTTTTGCATTTTACGGCCAAAAAATAAGAATTTCGCCCGATTCACATATTTTCGTGTGTTATAGCCCATGTCCTCCGAGTGGGTCTGGGCCCTCGGACCCCGATCGCCTAAAATTATTCGAGGACATCACATACGACCTAAGGAACCATAGTCACCGCCCAGCCATGGCCGATTCCCATATATTCGTATGTTATAGCCCACACCTTCCGAGTGGATCCGAGCCCCCCGGACCGCGATCGCCTAATAATTGTTTGGCCTATCAATATGACCGAAGGAACCACAACCACTTCCCCGCCATGACTGTTCTTTATTGTATTGCTTTATATGGCCAAAAAACTTGAATTTCGCCCGATTGCCATATTTTCGTGTGCTATAGCCCAAGCCTTCCAAGTGGGCCGGGCCCCCGGACCCCGATCGCCTAAAATTTTTCCGAGCCATCAAATACGACCTAAGTAACCATAGTTACTGCCCCGCCATGGACGTTCCTCGTTGTTTTGCGTTTTACGGCCAAAAAACTAGAATTTCTCCTGTTTCCCATATTTTTGTGTGCCATATCCCATGCCTTCCGAGTGGGTTCCTCCCCAGGACCCCGATCGCCTAAAATTATTTAGGGCTATCAAATACGACTTAAGGAACCATAGTCACCGCCCCGCCATGACCGTTCCTCGTTGTTTTGCTTTTTACGGCCAAAAAACTAGAATTCTGCCCGATTCGCATATATTCATGTGCTATAGAGCACGCCTTCCAAGTGGGTCCGGATCCCCCGGACACAGATCGCCTAAAAAATTTTCGAGCCATCAAATACGATCTGAGGAACCATAGTCACCGCCCTTCCATGACCGTTCTTCATTTTTTTTCCTTTTTACATCCAAAAAACTAGAAATTTGGGCGATTGCCATATTTTGGTGAGCTAGCCCATGCCTTCCAAGTAGATTCGGGCCCCCCAGACCCCGATCGCTTAAAATTTATTTGGGCCATCAAATACGACCTAAGGAACCATATTCACCGCCCCGCCATGGACATTCCTCGGTGTTTTGCGTTTTACGGCCAAAAAACTAGAATTTCGCCGATTCCCATATTTTCTTGTGCTATAAGCCGACGCCTTCCGAGTGGGTCCAGGCACCCGGACCCCGATCACCTAAAATTATTCGGGGCCATCAAATACGACCTAAGGAACCAAAGTCACCTCCCCTCCATGGCCGTTCCTCATTGTTTTGCGTTTGACGGCCAAAAAACTAGAATTCCGCTTGATTCCCATATTTTCGTGTGCTATAGCCTACGCCTTCTAAGTGAGTCCGGGCCCCCGGACCCCGATCAACTAAAACTTTTCCAGGCCATCAAATACAACCTAAGGAACCATAGTTACAGCCCTTCCATGACCATTCTTCGTTTTGTTTCCTTTGTACATCCAAAAAACTAGAAATTTGGGCGATTGCCATATTTTGGTGAGCTAGCCCATGCCTTCCGAGTAGATTCGGGCCCCCCGGACCCCGATCGCTTAACATTTATTTGGGCCATCAAATACGACCTAAGGAACCATAGTCACCGCCCCGCCATGACTATTCCTCGTTGTTTTGCTTTTTACGAACAAAAAACTAGAATTCCGCTAGATTCCCATATTTTCGCATGCTCTAGCCCACGACTTTCGAGTAGGCCCAGGTCCCACGAAACCAGATTGCCTAAAAATTTTCCAGGCCATCAAATAAGACCTAAGGAACCATAGTCACTGCCCCGCTATGGCCGTTCCTCGTTGTTTTGCGTTTTACCACCAAAAAACTAAAATTCCGCCCGATTCCCATATATTCGTGTCCTATAGCCCACGATTCCTAGTGGGTCCGGGTCCCCCGGACCCCGATCGCCTAAAATTATTCAGGGCCATCAAATACGACCTAAGGAACCATAGTCACCGCTCTACCATGGCCGTTCCTCGTTGATTTGTGTTTTACGGCAAAAAAAATTAGAATTACGCCCGATTCTCATATATTAGTATGCTATAGCCCACGCCTTCCGAGTGGGTCCGGGCCCCCCCGGACCCCGATCGCCTAAACGTTTTTAGAGCGATCAAATACGACCTAAGGAACCATAGTCACTGCCCCGCTATGGCCGTTCCTCATTGTTTTGCGTTTTACGAGCAAACAACTAGAATTTCTCCCTATTCTCATATTTTCGTGTGCTATAGCCCACGCCTTCCGAATGGGTCCGAGCCCCCGGACCCCGATCGACTAAAATTATTCCAGGACATAAAATACGACCTAAGGAACCATAGTCACCACCCCGCCATGGCCGTTCCTCGTTGTTTTGCATTTTACGGCCAAAACACTAGAATTCCGCCCGATTCCCATACATTCGTATGCTATAGCCCACGCCTTCCGAGTGGACCGCGATCGCCTAAAATATTTCCGGGCTATCACATAGGACCTAAGGAACCACAGACACCGCCCCGCCATGACCGTTCTTCGTTGTTTTGCTTTATACGGCCAAAAAACTTGAATTTCGCCCGATTGCCATATTTTCATGTGCTATAGCCCAAGCCTTCCAAGTGGGTTGGGCCCCCGGACTCCGATCGCCTAAAAATTTTCCGAGCCATCAAATACGACCTAAGGAACCATAGTCACTGCCCTGCCATGGACGTTCCTTGTTGTTTTGCATTTTACGACCAAAAAACTAGAATTTTGCCTGATTCCCATATGTCCATGTGCTATAGCCCACACCTTCCGAGTTGGTCCGGGCTCCCTAGACCCCGATTGCCTAAAATTTATTTGGGCCATCAAATACGACCGAAGGATCCATAGTCAGCGCCCCACCATGACCGTTCCTCGTTGTTTTGCTTTTTACGACCAAAAAACTAGAATTTCGCCTGATTCCCATATATTCGTGTGCTATAGCCCACGCCTTCCGAGTGAGTCCGGGCCCCCGGACACCGATCAACTAAAACTTTTCCAGGCCATCAAATATGACCTAAGGAACCATAGTTACCGCCCTTCCATGACCGTTCTTCGTTTTTTTTCCTTTGTACATCCAAAAAACTAGAAATTTGGGTGATTGCCATATTTTGGTAAGCTAGCCCATGCCTTCCGAGTAGATTCGGGCCCCCCGGACCCCGATCGCTTAACATTTATTTGGGCCATCAAATACGACCTAAGGAACCATAGTCACCGCACCGCCATGACTATTCCTCGTTGTTTTGCTTTTTACGAACAAAAAACTAGAATTCCGCTAGATTCCCATATTTTCGCATGCTCTATCCCACGCCTTCCGAGTAGGCCCAGGTCCCACGAAACCAGATTGCCTAAAAATTTTCCAGGCCATCAAATAAGACCTAAGGAACCATAGTCTCTGCCCCGCCATGGCCGTTCCTCGTTGTTTTGCGTTTTACCACCAAAAAACTAAAATTCCGCCCAATTCCCATATATTCGTGTCCTATAGCCCACGCCTTCCTAGTGGGTCCGGGCCCCCCGGACCCCGATCACCTAAAATTATTCAGGGCCATCAAATACGACCTAAGGAACCATAGTCACCGCCCCACCATGGCCGTTCCACGTTGATTTGTGTTTTACGGCAAAAATAATTAGAATTACGCCCGATTCTCATTTATTAGTGTGCTATAGCCCACGCCTTCCGAGTGGGTCCGGGCCCCCCCAGACCCCGATCGCCTAAACTTTTTTCGAGCCATCGAATACGACCTAAGGAATCATAGTCACTGCCCCACCATGGCCGTTCCTCATTGTTTTGCGTTTTACGAGCAAACAACTAGAATTTCTCCCGATTCCCATATTTTCGTGTGCTATAGCACACGCATTCCGAATGGGTCCGAGCCCCCGGACCCCGATCGGCTAAAATTATTCCGGGACATCAAATATGACCTAAGGAACCATAGTCACCACCCCGCCATGGCCGTTCCTCGTTATTTTGCATTTTACGGCCAAAAAACTAGAATTCCGCCCGATTCCCATATATTCGTATGCTATAGCCCACGCCTTCCGAGTGGACCGCGATCGCCTAAAATATTTCCGGGCTATCACATAGGACCTAAGGAACCACAGCCACTGCCCCGCCATGACCGTTCTTCGTTGTTTTGCTTTATACGGCCAAAAAACTTGAATTTCGCCCGATTGCCATATTTTCATGTGCTATAGCCCAAGCCTTCCAAGTGGGTCGGGCCCCCGGACTCCGATCGCCTAAAAATTTTCCCAGCCATCAAATACGACATAAGGAACCATAGTCACTGCCCTGCCATAGACGTTCCTCGTTGTTTTGCATTTTACGACAAAAAAACTAGAATTTTGCCCGATTCCCATATGTCCATGTGCTATAGCCCACACCTTCCGAGTTGGTCCGGGCTCCCTAGACCCCGATCGCCTAAAATTTATTTGGGCCATCAAATACGACCGAAGGATCCATAGTCAGCGCCCCACCATGACCGTTCCTCGTTGTTTTGCTTTTTACGACCAAAAAACTAGAAATTCGCCTGATTCCCATATATTCGTGTGCTATAGCCCACGCCTTCCGAGTGGGTACGGGCCTCCTGGACACCGACCGCCTAAAATTATTCCGGTCTATCAAATATGACCTAAGGAACCATAGTCACCGCCCTGCCGTGGCCGTTCCTCGTTGCTTTGCATTTTACGGCCTAAAAACTAGAATTTCTCTCGTTTCCCATATTTTTGTGTGTCATAGCCCATGCCTTCCGAGTGGGTCCGGCCCCAGGACCCCGATCGCCTAAAATTATTCAGGGCCATCAAATACGACCTAAGGAACCATAGTCACCGCCCCACCATGGTCGTTCCTCGTTGATTTGCGTTTTACGGCCAAAAAACTAGAATTCCGCCCGATTCCTATATATTCGTGTGCTATAGCCTACGCCTTCTAAGTGAGTCCGGGCCCCGGGACCCCGATCAACTAAAATTTTTCCAGGCCATCAAATACGACCTAAGGAACCATAGTCACCGCCCTGTCATGACCGTTCTTCATTTTTTTTCCTTTTTACATCCAAAAAACTAGAAATTTGGGCGATTGCCATATTTTGGTGAGCTAGCCCATGCCTTCCAAGTAGATTCGGGCCCCCCGGACCCCGATCGCTTAAAATTTATTTGGGCAATCAAATACGACCTAAGGAACCATATTCACCGCCCCGCCATGGCCATTAATCGTTGTTTTGCGTTTTACGGCCAAAAAACTAGAATTTCGCCGATTCCCATATTTTCGTGTGCTATAAGCCGACGCCTTCCGAGTGGGTCCAGGCACCCGGACCCCGATCGCCTAAAATTATTCGGGGCCATCAAATATGACCTAAGGAACCATAGTCACTGCCCCACCATGGCCGTTCCTCATTGTTTTGCGTTTGACGGCCAAAAAACTAGAATTCCGCCTTATTCCCATATTTTCGTGTGCTATAGCCTACGCCTTCTAAGTGAGTCCGGGCCCCCGGACCCCGATCAACTAAAACTTTTCTAGGCCATCAAATACAACCTAAGGAACCATAGTTACAGTCCTTCCATGACCATTCTTCATTTTTTTTCCTTTGTACATCCAAAAAACTAGAAATTTGGGGGATTGCCATATTTTGGTGAGCTAGCCCATGCCTTCCGAGTAGATTCGGGCCCCCCGGACCCCGATCGCTTAACATTTATTTGGGCCATCAAATACGACCTAAGGAACCATAGTCACCTCCCCGCCATGACTATTCCTCGTTGTTTTGCTTTTTACGAACAAAAAACTAGAATTCCGCTAGATTCCCATATTTTCGCATGCTCTAGCCCACGCCTTCCGAGTAGGCCCAGGTCCCACGAAACCAGATTGCCTAAAAATTTTTCAGGCCATCAAATAAGACCTAAGGAACCATAGTCACCGCCCCGCCATGGCCGTTCCTCGTTGTTTTGCGTTTTACCACCAAAAAACTAAAATTTCGCCCGATTCCCATATATTCGTGTGCTATAGCCCACGCATTCCTAGTGGGTCCGGGCCCCCCGGACCCCGATCGCCTAAAATTATTCAGGGCCATCAAATACGACCTAAGGAACCATAGTCACTGCCCCACCATGGCCGTTCCTCGTTGATTTGTTTTTTACGGCAAACAAAATTAGAATTATGCCCGATTCTCATATATTAATGTGCTATAGCCCACGCCTTCCGAGTGGGTCCGGGCCCCACCGGACCCTGATCGCCTAAACTTTTTTCGAGCCATCAAATACGACCTAAGGAACCATAGTCACTGCCCCGCCATGTCCGTTCCTCATTGTTTTGCGCTTTACGAGCAAAAAACTAGAATTTCACCCGATTCCCATATTTTCGTGTGCTATAGCCCACGCCTTCCGAATGGGTCCGAGCCCCCGGACCCTGATCGGCTAAAATTATTCCGGGACATCCAATACGACCTAAGGAACCATATTCACCACCCCGCCATGGCCGTTCCTCGTTGTTTTGCATTTTACGGCCAAAAAACTAGAATTCCGCCCGATTCCCATATATTCGTATGCTATAGCCCACGCCTTCCGAGTAGACTGCGATCGCCTAAAATATTTTCGGGCTATCACATAGGACCTAAGGAATCACAGCCACCGCCCCGCCATGACCGTTCTTTGTTGTTTTGCTTTATACGGCCAAAAAACTTGAATTTCGCCCGATTGCCATATTTTCATGTGCTATAGCCCAAGCCTTCCAAGTGGGTCGGGCCCCCGGACCCCGATCGCCTAAAAATTTTCCGAGCCATCAAATACGAACTAAGGAACCATAGTCACTGCCCCGCCATGGACGTTCCTCGTTGTTTTGCATTTTACGACCAAAAAACTAGAATTTTGCCCGATTCCCATATGTCCATGTGCTATAGCCCACACCTTCCGAGTTGGTCCAGGCTCCCCTGACCCCGATCGCCTAAAATTTATTTGGGCCATCATATACGACCGAAGGATCCATAGTCATCGCCCCGCCATGACCGTTCCTCGTTGTTTTGCTTTTTACGACCAAAAAACTAGAATTCCGCCCGATTCCCATATTTTCGTGTGCTCTAGCCCATGCCTTCCGAGTGGTCCCGGGTCCCCAAAAACCGGATAGCCTTAAATTTTTCAAGGCCATCAAATACGACCTAAGGAACCATAGTCACCACCCCGCCATGGCCGTTCCTCGTTGTTTTGCGTTTTACGGCCAAAAAACTAGAATTCCGCCCGATTCCCATATATTCGTATGCTATAGCCCACGCCTTCCGAGTGGATCCGGGCCCCCCGGACCGCGATCGCCTAAAATATTTCTGGGCTATCACATACGACCTAAGGAACCATAGCCACTGCCCCGCCATGACTGTTCTTCGTTGTTTTGCTTTATACGGCCAAAAAACATGAATTTCTCCTGATTGCCATATTTTCATGTGCCATAGCCCAAGCCTTCCAAGTGGATCGGGCCCCCGGACCCCGATCGCCTAAAATTTTTCTGAGCCATCAAATACGACCTAAGGAACCATAGTCACTGCCCCGCCATGGACGTTCCTCGTTGTTTTGCGTTTTACGACCAAAAAACTAGAATTTCGCCTGATTCCCATATATCCGTGTGCTATAGCCCACACCTTCCGAGTTGGTCCGGGCTCCCTAGACCCTGATCGCCTAAAATTGTTTTGGGCCATCAAATATGACTGAAGGATCCATAGTCAGCGCCCCGCCATGACCGTTCCTCGTTGTTTTGCTTTTTACGACCAAAAAACTATAATTCCGCCTGATTCCCATATTTTCGTGTGCTCTAGCCCATGCCTTCCGAGTGGTCCCAGGTCCCCCAAAACCGGATTGCCTTAAATTTTTCAAGGCCATCAAATACAACCTAAGGAACCATATTCACTGCCCCACCATGGTTGTTCCTCGTTGTTTTGCATTTTACGGACAAAAAACTAGAATTTTGCCTGATTCCCATATATTCGTATGCTATAGCCCACGCCTTCCGAGTGGATCCAGGCCCCCTTGACCGCGATCACCTAAAAGTTTTACGGGCTATCACATACGACCTAAGGAACCACAACCACCGCCCCGCCATGACCGTTCTTCGTTGTTTTGCTTTATACGGCCAAAAAACTTGAATTTTGCCTGATTGCCACATTTTCATGTGCTATAGCCCAAGCCTTCCAAGTGGGTCGGGCCCCCGGACCCCGATTGCCTAAAATTTTTTCGAGCCATCAAACACAACCTAAGGAACCATTGTCACTGCCCCGCCATGGACGTTCCTTGTTGTTTTTCTTTTTACGACCAAAAAACTAGAATTCCGCCCGATTCCCATATTTTCGTGTTCTCTCGCCCATGCCTTCCGAGTGGTCCCGGGTCCCCCAAAACCGGATTGCCTTAAATTTTTCAAGGCCATCAAATACGACCTAAGGAACCATATTCACCGCCCCGCCATGGCCGTTCCTCGTTGGTTTGCGTTTTACGGACAAAAAACTAGAATTTCGCCTCATTCCCATATTTTCGTGTGCTATAAGCCCACGCATTCCGAGTGGGTCCGGGCCTCTGGACCCCGATCGCCTAAAATTATTCGAGGACATCAAATAAGACCTAAGGAACCATAGTCACCGCCCCGCCATGGTTGTGCCTCGTTGTTTTGCGTTTTACGGCCAAAACACTAGAATTCCACGTGATTCCCATATATTCGTGTGCTAGCCCACGCCTTCCGAGTGGGTCTGGGCTCCCCGGACCCCGATCGCCATAAATTTTTCTGAGCCATCAAATACGACCTAAGGAACGATAGTCACCTATCCGTCGTGGCCGTTTCTCGTTGTTTTGCATTTTACAGCCAAAAAACTAGAATTTTGCCGAATTCCCATATTTTCGTGTGCTATAGCCTATGCCATCCGAGTGGGTCCGGGCTTCCGGACCTCGATCGCCTAAAATTAATTGGGGCCATCAAATATGACCTAAGGAACCATAGTCACCACCCTGCCATGGCTGTTCCTCGTTGTTTTGCGTTTAATGGCAAAACAACTAGAATTCCGCCTGATTCCTATATTTTCGTTTGCTATAGACCATGCCTTCCGAATGGGTCCGAGCCCCCTGACCCCAATCGTCTAAAATTATTCCGGGCCATCAAATACGACCTAAGGAACCATAGTCACCACCCCGCCATGGCCATTCCTAGTTGTTTTGCGTTTTACGGCCAAAAAACTAGAATTCCGCCCGATTCTCATATTTTCATGTGATATAGCCCACGCCTTCCAAGTGGGTCCGGGCCCCCGGACCGCGATCGCCTAAAATATTTTTGGGCTATAACATACGACCTAAGGAACCATAACCATCGCCCCGCCATGACCGTCCTTCGTTGTTTTGCTTTATACGGCCAAAAAACTTGAATTTCGCCCGATTGCCATATAGCCCAAGCCTTCCAAGTGGGTCGGGCCCCCAGACCCCGATCGCCTAAAAAATTTTCGAGCCATCAAATACGACCTAAGGAACCATAGTCACTGCCCCACTATGGACGTTCCTCATTGTTTTGCATTTTACGACCAAAAAACTAGAATTTCGCCCGATTCCCTTATGTCCGTGTGCTAGCCCACACCTTCCGAGTTGGTCCGGGCTCCCCAGACACCGATCGCCTAAAATTTATTTGGGCCATCAAATACGACCGAAGGATCCATAGTCACCGCCTCGCCATGACCGTTCCTCGTTGTTTTGCTTTTTAAGACCAAAAAACTAGAATTCCGCCTGATTCCCATATTTTCGTGTGCTCTAGCCCATGCCTTTCGAGTGGTCTCGGGTCCACCAAAACCGGATTGCCTTAAATTTTTCAAGGCCATCAAATACGACCTAAGGAACCATATTCACCGCCCCGCCATGGTCGTTCCTCGTTGTTTTGCATTTAACGGACAAAAAACTAAAATTTCGCCCTATTCCCATATATTCGTATGCTATAGCCCACGCCTTCCGAGTGGATCCGGGACCCCTAACCGCGATCGGCTAAAATATTTTCGGGCTATCACATTCGACCTAAGGAACCACAGCCACCGCCCCGCCATGAACGTTCTTCGTTGTTTTGCTTTATACGGGCAAAAAACTTGAATTTCGCACGATTGTCATATTTTCATGTGCTATAGCCCAAGCCTTCCAAGTGGGTCGGGCCCCCGGACCCCGATCGCCTAAAATATTTTCGAGCCATCAAATACGAACTAAGGTACCACAGTCACTGCCTCGCCATTGACGTTCCTCTTTGTTTTGCATTTTACGACCAAAAAACTAGAATTTCGCCTGATTCCCATATGTCCGTGTGCTATAGCCCACATCTTCCGAGTTGGTCCGGGCTCCCCAGACCTCGATCGCCTAAAATTTATCCGAGCCATCAAATACGACCTAAGGAACCATAGATACCGCCCCGCCGTGGTCGTTCCTCGTTGTTTTGCTTTTTACGACCAAAAAACTAGAATTCTGCCTGATTCCCATATTTTCGTGTGCTCTAGCCCATGCCTTCCGAGTGGTCCCAGGTCCCCCAAAACCGGATTGCCTTAAATTTTTCAAGGCCATCAAATACGACCTAAGGAACCATATTCACTGCCCCGCCATGGCCGTTCCTCGTTGTTTTGCATTTTACGGACAAAAAACTAGAATTTCACCCGATTCCCATATATTCGTATGTTATAGCCCACGCCTTCCGAATGGATTCGGGCCCCCAGGACCGCGATCGCCTAAAATATTTCCGGGCTATCACATACGACCAAAGGAACCACAGCCACCGCCCTTCCATGACCGTTCTTCGTTATTTTGCTTTATACGGCCAAAAAACTTGAATTTCGCCCGATTGCCATATTTTCATGTGCTATAGCCCAAGCCTTCCAAGTGGGTCGGGCCCCCGGACCCCGATTGCCTAAAATTTTTCCGAGCCATCAAACACGACCTAAGGAACCATTGTCACTGCCCCGCCATGGACGTTCCTTGTTGTTTTGCGTTTTACGACCAAAAAACTAGAATTTCGCCCGATTCCCATATGTCCGTGTGCTATAGCCCACACCTTCCGAGTTGGTCCGGGCTCCCCTGACCCCGATTGCCTAAAATTTATTTGGGCCATCAAATACGACCGAAGGATCCATAGTCACCGCCACGCCATGACCGTTCCTCGTTGTTTTGCTTTTTAAGACCAAAAAACTAGAATTCCGCCTGATTCCCATATTTTCGTGTGCTCTAGCCCATGCCTTTCGAGTGGTCTCGAGTCCACCAAAACCGGATTGCCTTAAATTTTTCAAGGCCATCAAATACAACCTAAGGAACCATATTCACCGCCTCGCCATGGTCGTTCCTCGTTGTTTTGCATTTAACGGACAAAAAACTAAAATTTCGCCCTATTCCCATATATTCGTATGCTATAGCCCACGCCTTCCGAGTGGATCCGGGCCCCTGACCGCGATCGGCTAAAATATTTCCGGGCTATCACATTCGACCTAAGGAACCACAGCCACCGCCCCGCCATGAACGTTCTTCGTTGTTTTGCTTTATACGGCCAAAAAACTTGAATTTCGCCCGATTATCATATTTTCATGTGCTATAGCCCAAGCCTTCCAAGTGGGTCGGGCCCCCGGACCCCGATCGCCTAAAATTTTTCCGAGCCATCAAATACGAACTAAGGAACCACAGTCACTGCCCCGCCATGGACGTTCCTCTTTGTTTTTCATTTTACGAAAAAAAAACTAGAATTTCGCCTGATTCCCATATGTCCGTGTGCTATAGCCCACATCTTCCGAGTTGGTCCGGGCTCCCCAGACCTCGATCGCCTAAAATTTATCTGAGCCATCAAATACGACCTAAGGAACCATAGATACCGCCCCGCCGTGGTCGTTCCTCGTTGTTTTGCTTTTTACGACCAAAAAACTAGAATTCTGCCTGATTCCCATATTTTCGAGTGCTCTAGCCCATGCCTTCCGAGTGGTCCCGGGTCCCCCAAAACCGGATTGCCTTAAATTTTTCAAGGCCATCAAATACGACCTAAGGAACCATATTCACCGCCCCGCCATGGCCGTTCCTCGTTGTTTTGCGTTTTACGGACAAAAAACTAGAATTTCGCCTGATTCCCATATATTCGTATGCTATAGCCCACGCCTTCCGAGTGGATTCGGGCCCCCAGGACCGCGATCGCCTAAAATATTTCCGGGCTATCACATACGACCAAAGGAACCACAGCCACTGCCCTTCCATGACCGTTCTTCGTTATTTTGCTTTATACGGCCAAAAAACTTGAATTTCGCCCGATTGCCATATTTTCATGTGCTATAGCCCAAGCCTTCCAAGTGGGTCGGGTACCCGGACCCCGATCGCCTAAAAATTTTCCGAGCCATCAAATACGACCTAAGGAACCATAGTCACTGCCCCGCCATGGACGTTCCTCGTTGTTTTGCGTTTTACAACCAAAAAACTAGAATTTTTCCCGATTCCCATATGTCCGTGTGCTATAAGCCCACACTTTCCGAGTTGGTCCGGGCTCCCAGACCCCGATCGCCTAAAATTTATTTGGGCCATCAAATACGACCGAAGGAACCATAGTCACTGTCCCACCTTGGCCGTTCCTCGTCGTTTTGCATTTTACGGCCACAAAACTAGAATTCCTCCCAATTCCCATATTTTCGTTTGCTATAGCCCACGCCTTCTAAGTGGGTCCGGGCCCCCGGACCCTGATCGCCTAAAATTATTCGGGGCCATCAAATACGAACTAAGGAACCATAGTCACCGCCCCGCCATGGCCGTTCCTCGTTGTTTTGCATTTTACGGCCAAAAAACTAGAATTCCGCCCGATTCCCATATATTCATGTGCTATAGCCCACGCCTTCCGAGTGGGACCGGGACCCCGGAACCCGTTCGCCTAAACTTTTTCCGAGCCATCATATACGACCTAAGGAACCATAGATACCGCCCCGCCGTGGTCGTTCCTCGTTGTTTTGCTTTTTACTACCAAAAAACTAGAATTCTGCCTGATTCCCATATTTTCGTGTGCTCTAGCCCATGCCTTCCGAGTGGTCCCGGGTCCCCCAAAACCGGATTGCCTTAAATTTTTCAAGGCCATCAAATACGACCTAAGGGACCATATTCACCGCCCCGCCCTGGCCGTTCCTCGTTGTTTTGCGTTTTACGGACAAAAAACTAGAATTTCGCCCGATTCCCATATATTCTTATGCTATAGCCCACGCCTTCCGAGTGGATTCGGGCCCCCCGGACCGCGATCGCCTAAAATATTTCCGGGCTATCACATACGACCTAAGGAACCACAGCCACCGCCTTGCCATGACCGTTCTTCGTTATTTTGCTTTATACGGCCAAAAAACTTGAATTTCGCCTGATTGCCATATTTTCATGTGCTATAGCCCAAGCCTTCCAAGTGGGTCGGGTACCCGGACCCCGATCGCCTAAAATTTTTTCGAGCCATCAAATATGACCTAAGGAACCGTAGTCACTGCCCCGCCATGGACGTTCCTCGTTGCTTTGCGTTTTACGACCAAAAAACTAGAATTTTGCCTGATTCCCATATGTCCGTGTGCTATAAGCCCACACTTTCCGAGTTGGTCCGGGCTCCCCAGACCCCGATCGCCTAAAATTTATTTGGTCCATCAAATACGACCTAAGGAACCATATATACTGCCCCGCCATGGTCGTTCCTCATTGTTTTGCTTTTTACGACCAAAAAACTAGAATTCTGCCTGATTTCCATATTTTCGTGTGCTCTAGCCCATGCCTTCCGAGTGGTCCCGGGTCCCCCAAAACCGGATTGCCTTAAATTTTTCAAGGCGATCAAATACGACCTAAGGAACCATATTCAACGCCCCGCTATGGCCGTTCCTCGTTGTTTTGCATTTTACGGACAAAAAACTAGAATTTCGCCTGATTCCCATATTTTCGTGTGCTATAAGCCCACGCCTTCCGAGTGGGTCCGGGCCTCCGAACCCCTATCGCCTAAAATTATTCGGGGACATCAAATACGTCCTAAGGAACCATAGTCACCGCCCTGCCATGGCCGTTCCTCGTTGTTTTGCATTTTACGGCCAAAAAACTAGAATTCCGAGTGATTCCCATATATTTGTGTGCTAGCCCACGCCTTCCGAGTGGGTTCGGGCTCCCCGGACCCCGATCGCCTCAAATATTTTTGAGCCATCAAATACAACCTAAGGAACGATAGTCACCTACCCGCCGTGGCCGTTCCTCGTTGTTTTGCATTTTACATCCAAAAAACTAGAATTTCGCCGAATTCCCATATTTTCGTGTGCTATAGCCTATGCCTTCCGAGTGGGTCCAGGCTTCCGGACCCCAATCGCCTAAAATTAATCGGTGCCATCAAATACGACCTAAGGAACCATAGTCACCGCCACGCCATGGCCGTTCCTCGTTGTTTGGCGTTTAACGGTAAAAAAACTAGAATTCCGCCCGATTCCCATATTTTCATGTGCTATAGCCCATGCCTTCCGAATGGGTCCGAGCCCCATGGCCCCAATCGCCTAAAATTATTCCGGGCCATCAAATACGACCTAAGGAACCAGAGTCACCGCCCCGCCATGGCCGTTCCTCATTGTTTTGTGTTTTACGGCTAAAAAACTAGAATTCTTCCTGATTCCCATATTTTCGTATGATATAGCCCACGCCTTCCAAGTGGGTCCGAGCCCTCGGACCCCCGATCGCCTAAAACTTTTTCGGACCATCAACTATGACCTAAGGAACCATAGTCACCGCCCCTCCATGACCGTTCCTTGTTGTTTTGCTTTTTAAGGCCAAATAATTAGAATTCTATTTGATACCCATATTTTCGTGTGCAGAGCCCACGCCTTCCGAGTGGGCACGGGTCCCCCGAAACTGGATTGCCTAACATTTTTCCAGGCCATCAAATACGACCTAAGGAACCATAGTCCCTACCCCTCCATAGCCGTTCCTCGTTGTTTTGCATTTTATGGCCAAAAAACTAGAATTCCGCCCGATTCCCATATATTCGTGTGCTATAACCTACGCCTTCCTAGTGGGTCCGAGCCCCCCGGACCTTTATCGCCTAAAATTTTTCTGGGCTATCAAATACGACCTAAGGAACCATAGTCACCGCCCTGCCATGACCGTTCCTCGTTGTTTTGCCTTTTACGACCAAAAAACTAGAATACCGCCCGATTCCCATATTTTCGTGTACTCTAGCCCACGCCTTCCGAGTGGGCCCGGGTCCCCCGAAACCAGATTGCCAACATTTTTCCAGGCCATCAAATATGACTAAGGAACCATAGTCACCGCCCCGCCATGGCCGTTCCTAGTTGTTTTGCATTTTACGGCCAAAAAACTAGAATTCCGCCCTATTCCTATAAATTCGTGTGCTATAGCCCACGCCTTCCGAGTGGGCCGATCGCCTAAAATTATTCGGGGCCATCAAATACGACCTAAGGAACCATAGTCACTGCCTTGCCGTGTCCGTTCCTCGTTGTTTTGCATTTTACGGCCAAAAAACTAGAATTTCGCTCGATTCCCATATTTTCGTGAGCTATAGCCCATGCCTTCCGAGTGGGTCCGGGCTCCCGAACCCCGATTGCCTAAAATTTTTCTGGGCCATCAAATATGACCTAAGGAACCATAGTCACCGCCCTGCCATGGACGTTCCTCGTTGTTTTGCATTTTACGGCCAAAAAACTAGAATTTTGCCGGATTCCCATATTTTCGTGTGCTATAGCCTATGCCTTCCGAGTGCGTCCGGGCCTCCGGACCCCGATCGCCTAAAATTATTCGGGGCCATCAAATACGACCTAAGGAACCATAGTCACCTCCATGCCATGGCCGTTCCTCGTTGTTTTACGTTTTAAGGCCAAAAAACTATATTCCACCCGATTCCCATATATTCGTGGGCTATAGCCCACGCCTTCCGAGTGGGTTCGGGCTCACGGACCCCGATCGCCTAAAATTATTCTGGTCCATCAAATACGACCTAAGGAACACCGCCCAGCCTTGGCCGTTCCTTGTTGTTTTGCATTTTACGGCCATAAAACTAGAATTCCTCCCGATTCCTATATTTTCGTGTGCTATAGCCCATGCATTCCGAGTGGGTCCGGGCCGCGATCGCCTAAAATTTATTTGGGCCATCAAATAAGACCTAAGGAACCATAGTCACCGCCCCGCCATGGCGGTTCCTCGTTGTTTTGCAATTTACGGCAAAAAAACTAGAATTCAGCCTGATTCCCATATATTTGTGTGATATAGGCCACGCCTTCCGAGTGGGTCCGGCACCCCCGGATCCCGATCGCTTAAAATTTTTCTGAGCCATCAAATACGACCTAAGGAACCATAGTCACCGCCCCGTCGTGGCCAATCCTCGTTGTTTTGCATTTTACGGCCAAAAAACTAGAATTTCTCCAGATTCTCATATTTTCGTGTGCTATAGCCTATGCCTTCCGAGTGGGTCCGGGCCACGGACCCCGATCGCCTAAAATTATTCGGGGCCATTAAATATGACCTAAGGATCCATAGTCACCTCCCAGTCCTGGCCGTTCCTCGTTGTTTTGCATTTTACGGCAAAAAAACAAGAATTTCGCCCGATTCCCATATTTTCGTGTGATATAGCCCACGCCTTCCAAGTGGGTCCGGGCCCCCGGACCCCGATCGCCTAAAATTTTTTTAGGCCATCAACTACGACCTACGGAACCATAGTCACCGCCCCGCCATGACCGTTCCTCATTTTTTTCCCTTTTACGTCCAAAAAACTAGAATTTCGTGCGATTGCCATATTTTCGTGAGCTATAGCCCATGCCTTCCGAGTGGGTCCGGGCCCCGATCGCCTAAAATTTATTTGGGCCATCAAATACGACCTAAAGAACCATAGTCACCGCCCCGCCTTGTCCGTTCCACGTTGTTTTACATTTTACGGGCATAAAACTAGAATTCCTCCCAATTCCCATATTTTCGTGTGCTATAGCCCACGCCTTCTAAGTGGGTCCGGGCCCCCGGACCCCGATCGCCTAAAATTATTCGGGGCCATCAAATACGACCTAAGGAGCCATAATCACCGCCCCGCCATGGTCGTTCCTCGTTGTTTTGCGTTTTACGGCCAAAAAACTAGAATTTCGCCCGATTCCCATATATTCGTGTGCTATAGCCCACGCCTTCCGAGTGGGTCCGGGCCCCCGGACCCCGATCGCCTAAAATTATTCCGAGCCATCAAATACGAACTAAGGAACCATAGTCACTTCCCAGATGTGGCCGTTCCTCATTGTTTTGCATTTTACAGCCAAAAAACTAGAATTTCCCCCGATTCCCATATTATCGTGTGCTATAGCCCATGCCTTCCAAGTGGGTCCGAGCCCCCGGACCCCGATCGCCTAAAATATTTTCGGGCTATCAAATACGACCTAAGGAATCATAGTCACCACCCTGCCATGATCGTTCCTCGTTGTTTTGCTTTTTACGACCAAAAAACTAGAATTCTGCCCGATTCCAATATTTTTGTGTGCTATAGCCCATGCTTTCCGAGTGGGACCGGGACCCCCGGATCCCGATCGCCTAAACTTTTTCCGAGCCATCAAATATGACCTAAGGAACCATAGTCACTGCCCCTCCATGGCCATTCCTCGTTGTTTTGCAATTTACGGCAAAAAAAACTAGAATTTCGCCCAATTCCCATACTTTCGTGTGCTATAGCCCATGCCTTCCGAGTGGGTTCGGGCCCCCGGACCCCGATCGCCTAAAATTATTCGTGGCCATCAAATACGACCTAAGGAACCATAGTCATTTCCCTGCCATGACCGTTCCTCGTTGTTTGCATTTTACGGCCAAAAAGCTAGAATTTCGCCCGATTCCCATATTTTCGTGAGCTATAGCCCATGCCTTCCGAGAGGGTCCAGGCTCCCGGACCCCGATCGCCTAAAAAATTTCTGGGCCATCAAATATGACCTAAGGAACCATAGTCACCGCCATGCCATGGACATTCCTCGTTGGTTTGCATTTTATGGCCAAAAAACTAGAATTCCTCCCGATTCCTATTTATTCGTGTGCTATAGCCCACGCATTCCTAGTGGGTTCCGGGGACCCCGAAACCCGATCGCCTAAAATATGTCTGGGCTATCAAATATGACCTAAGGAACCATTGTCAGTGCCCCGCCATGGGCGTTCCTCGTTGTTTTGCGTTTTACGGCCAAAAAACTAGAATTCCGCTCGATTCCCATATATTCGTGTGCTATAGCGAATGTCTTTCGAGTGGGTCCGGGCCCCCCGGACCCCGATCGCCTAAAATTATTCCTGGCCATCAAATACGACCTTAGGACCATAGTCACCGCCCAGTCGTGTCCGTTCCTTGTTGTTTTGCATTTTATGGCAAAAAAACTAGAATTTCGCCCGATTCCCATATTTTCATGTGCAGAGCCCACGTCTTCCGATTGGGTCCGGGTCCCCCAAAACCGGATTGCCTAACATTATTCCAGGCCATTAAATACGACCTAAGGAACCATAGTCACCACCCCTCCATGGCCGTACCTCATTGTTTTGCGTTTTACGGCTAAAAAACTATAAATCCTCCCGATTCCCATATTTTCGTGTGCTATTGCCCATGCCTTCCGAGTGGGTCCGTGTCCCCAGACCCCGATCGCCTAAAATTATTCGGGGCCATCAAATACGACCTAAGGAACCATAATCACCTCCCAGTCGTGGCCGTTCCTCGTTGTTTTGCATTTTACGGCAAAAAACTAGAATTTCGCCCGATTCCCATATTTTCGTGTGCTATAGCCCATGCCTTCCGAGTGGGTCCTGGCTCCCGGACCCCGATCGCCTAAAATTACTTGGGGCCATCAAATACCACCTAAGGAGATACAGACACCGCACCACTATGGTCGTTCCTCTTTGTTTTGCGTTTTATGGCTAAAACACTAGAATTCCGCCCGATTCCAATTATTCTTGTGCTATAGCCCACGCATTCCGAGTGGGACTGGCCCCCCTGTACCCCGATCGACTAAACTTTTTCCAAGCTATCAAATACGACCTAAGGAACCATAGTCACCGCTCCACCGTATCCATTCCTCGTTGTTTTGCATTTTACGGCCAAAAAACTAGTATTTCGCCCGATTCCCATATTTTCGTGAGCTTAGCCCATGCCATCCGAGTGGGTCCAGGCTCCCGGACCCTGATCGCCTAAAATTATTAGGGGCCATCAAATACGACCTAAAGAACCATAGTCACCGCCCCTCCATGGCCGTACCTCGTTGTTTTGCGTTTTACGGCTAAAACACTAGAATTCCTCCCGATTCCCATATTTTCGTGTGCTATTGCCCACGCCTTCCGAGTGGGTCCGTGCCCCCGGACCCTGATCGTTTAATATTATTCGGGGCCATCAAATACGACCTAAGAAACCATAGTCACCGCCCCTCCATGGCCGTACCTCGTTGTTTTGCGTTTTACAGCCAAAAAACTAGAATTCCTCCCGATTCTCATATTTTTGTGTGCTATTGACCACGCCTTCCGAGTGGGTCCTTGCCCCCGGACCCCGATTGCCTAAAATTATTCCGGGGTATCAAATACGACCTACGGAACCATAGTCACCTCCCAGTCGTGGCCGTTCCTCGTTGTTTTGCATTTTACAGCAAAAAAACTAGAATTCCTCTAGATTCCCATATTTTTGTGTGCTATAGCCCATGCCTTCCGAGTGGGTCCTGGCTCCCAGACCCCGATTGCCTAACATTATTCGGGGCCATCCAATACGACCTAAGGAACTATAGTCACCGCCCCACCATGGCCGTTCCTCGTTGCTTTGCATTTTACGGCCAAAACACTAGAATTCCGCCCGATTCCCATATATTCGTGTGCTATAGCCCACGCATTCCGAGTGGGACCGGGCCCCCCGAAACCGGATTGCCTAACATTATTCCAAGCCATCAAATATGACCTATGGAACCATAGTCACCGCCCCTCCATGGCCGTACCTCGTTGTTTTGCATTTTACGGCCAAAAAACTAGAATTCCTCCCGATTCCCATATTTTCGTTTGCTATTGCCCACGCCTTCCGAGTAATTCCGTGCCCCTGGACCCCGATCGCCTAAAATTATTTCGAGCCATAAAATACGACCTAAGGAACCATAGTCACCTTCTAGTCGTGGCCGTTCCTCGTTGTTTTGTATTTTCCGGCAAAAAAACTAGAATTCCTCCCGATTCACATATTTTCGTGTTTTATAGCCCATGCCTTCCGAGTAGGTCCTGGCTCCCAGACCCCGATCGCCTAAAATTATTCGGGGCTATCAAACACAATCTAAGGAACTATAGTCACTGCCCCACCATGGCCGTTCCTCGTTGCTTTGCATTTTACGGCCAAAACACTAGAATTCCGCCCGATTCCCATATATTCGTGTGCTATAGCCCACGCATTCTGAGTGGGACCGGGCCCCCCGAAACCGGATTTCCTAACATTATTCCAGGCCATCAAATACGACCTATGGAACCATAGTCACCGCCCCTCCATGGATGTTCCTCGTTGTTTTATATTTTCTGGCAAAAAAACTAGAATTCCTCCCGATTCCCATATTTTCGTGTGCTATAGCCCATGCCTTCCGAGTGGGTCCTGGCTCCCAGACCCCGATCGCCTAAAATTATTCGGGGCTATCAAATATGACCTAAGGAACTATAGTCACCGCCCCACCATGGCCGTTCCTCGTTGCTTTGCATTTTACGGCCAAAACACTAGAATTCTGCCCGATTCCCATATATTCGTGTGCTATAGCCCACGCATTCCGAGTGGGACCGGGCCCCCCGAAACCGGATTGCCTAACATTATTCCAGGCCATCAAATATGACCTATGGAACCATAGTCACCGCCCCTCCATGGATGTACCTCATTGTTTTGCGTTTTACGGCCAAAAAACTAGAATTCCTCCCGATTCCCATATTTTCGTGTGCTATTGCCCACGCCTTTCGAGTGGGTCCGTTCCCCCGGACCCCGATCGCCTAAAATTATTCCGGGCAATAAAATACGACCTAAGGAACCATAGTCACCTCCTAGTCGTGGCCGTTCCTCGTTGTTTTGCATTTTCCGGCCAAAAAACTAGAATTCCTCCCGATTTCCATATTTTCGTGTGCTATAACCCATGCCTTCCGAGTGGGTCCGGGCTCCCGGACCATGATTCCTAAAATTATTCGGGGCCATCAAATACGACCTAAGGAACCATAGTCACCTCCCAGTCGTGGCCGTTCCTCATTGTTTTGCATTTTAGGGCAAAAAAACTAGAATTTCTCCCGATTCTCATATTTTCGTGTGCTATAGCCCATGCCTTGCGAGTGGATCCGGGCTCCCGGACCCCGATCGCCAAAAATTATTCGGGGCCATCAAATACGACCTAAGGAACTACAGTCACCGCCCCACCATGGTCGTTCCTCGTTGTTTTGCGTTTTACGGCTAAAACACTAGAATTCCGCCCGATTCCCATATATTCGTGTGCTATAGCCCACGCATTCCGAGTGGGACCCCCCCCCCCCCCGTACCCCGATTGACTAAACTTTTTCCGAGCTATCAAATACGACCTAAGGAACCATAGTCACCGCTCCGCCGTGGCCGTTCCTCGTTGTTTTGCATTTTACGGCCAAAAAACTAGTATTTCGCCCGATTCCCATATTTTCGTGAACTTAGCCCATGCCTTCCGAGTGGGTCCAGGCTCCCGGACCTTGATCGCCTAAAATTATTCGGGGCCATCAAATACGACCTAAAGAACCATAGTCACTGCCCCTCCATGGCCGTACCCCGTTGTTTTGCGTTTTACGGCCAAAAAACTAGAATTCCTCCCGATTCCCATATTTTCTTGTGCTATTGCCCACGCCTTCCGAGTGGGTCCGTGCCCTCGGACCCTGATCGCCTAAAATAATTCAGGGCCATCAAATACGACCTAAGGAACCATAGTCACCACCCCTCCATGGTCGTACCTCGTTGTTTTGCGTTTTACGGCCAAAAAACTAGAATTCCTCCCGATTCTCATATTTTCGTGTGCTATTGCCCACGCCTTCCGAGTGGGTCCGTGCCCCCGGACCCCGATCGCCTAAAATTATTCCGGGCTATCAAATACGACCTAAGGAACCATAGTCACCTCCCAGTCGTGGTCGTTCCACGTTGTTTTGTATTTTACGGCAAAAAGAATAGAATTCCTCCCGATTCCCATATTTTCGTGTGCTATAGCCCATGCCTTCCGAGTGGGTCCGGGCTCCCGGACCTCGATCGCCTAAAATTATTCGGGGCCATCCAATATGACCTAAGGAACCATAGTCACCTCCCAGTCGTGGCCGTTCCTCGTTGTTTTGCTTTTTACGGCAACAAACTAGAATTTCGCCCGATTCCCATATTTTCGTATGCTATAGCCCATGCCTTCCGAGTGGGTCCGGGCTCCCGGACCCCGATCGCCTAAAATTATTCGGGGCCATCAAATACCACCTAAGGAACTACAGTCACCGCACCACCATGGCCGTTCCTCGTTGTTTTGCGTTTTACGGCTAAAACACTAGAATTCCGCCCGATTCCCATATATTCGTGTGGTATAGCCCACACATTCCGAGTGGGACTGGCCCCCCCGTACCCCGATCGACTAAACTTTTTCCGAGCTATCAAATACGACCTAAGGAACCATAGCCACCGCTCCACCATGGCCGTTCTTCGTTGTTTTGCATTTTACGGCCAAAAAACTAGTATTTCGCCCGATTCCCATATTTTCGTGAGCTTAGCCCATGCCATCCGAGTGGGTCCAGGCTCCCGGACCCTGATCGCCTAAAATTATTTGGGGCCATCAAATACGACCTAAAGAACCATAGTCACCGCCCCTCCATGGCCGTACCTCGTTGTTTTGCATTTTACGGCCAAAAAACTAGAATTCCTCCTGATTCCCATATTTTCGTGTGCTATTGCCCATGCCTTCAGAGTGGGTCCGTGCCCCCGGACCCTGATCGCTTAAAATTATTCGGGGCCATCAAATACGACCTAAGGAACCATAGTTACCGCCCCTCCATGGCCGTACCTCGTTGTTTTGCGTTTTACGGCCAAAAAACTAGAATTCCTCCCGATTCCCATATTTTCGTTTGCTATTGCCCACGCCTTCCGAGTGGGTCCGTGCCCCCGAACCCCGATCGCCTAAAATTATTCCGGGCCATAAAATACGACCTAAGGAACCATAGCCACCTTCTAGTCGTGGCCGTTCCTCGTTGTTTTGTATTTTCCGGCAAAAGAACTAGAATTCCTCCCGATTCCCATATTTTCGTGTGCTATAGCCCATGCCTTCCGAGTGGGTCCTGGCTCCCAGACCCCGATCGCCTAAAATTATTCGGGGCTTTCAAATACGACCTAAGGAACTATAGTCACCGCCCGACCAAGGCCGTTCCTCGTTGCTTTGCATTTTAATGCCAAAACACTAGAATTCCGCCCGATTCCCATATATTCGTGTGCTATAGCCCACGCATTCCGAGTGAGACCGGGCCCCCCGAAACCGGATTGCCTAACATTATTCCAGGCCATCAAATACGACCTATGGAACCATAGTCACCACCACTCCATGGATGTACCTCGTTGTTTTGCTAAAAATTTTCCAAGCTATCAAATACGACTTAAGGAACCATAGTCACCGCCCTGCCATGACCGTTCCTCATTGTTTTGCTTTTTATGACCAAAAATCTAGAATTTTGCCCGATTCCGATATTTTTGTGTGCTATAGCCCATGCCTTCCGAGTGGGTCCGAGCCCCCGAACCCCGATTGCCTAACATTTTTCCAGGCTATCAAATCTAACCTAAGGAACCATAGTCACCGCCCCGTCATGGCCGTTCCTCGTTGTTTTACGTTTTACGGCCAAAAAACTAGAATTTCGCCCGATTCCTATATATTCGTGTGTTATAGCCCACGCCTTCCTAGTGGGTTCCGGGCCCCCCGGACCCAGATCGCCTAAAATATTTCCGGGCTATCAAATACGACCTAGGGAACCATAGTCACCGCACCTCCATGACCGTTCCTCATTTTTTGCATTATACGGCCAAAAAACTAGAATTCCGCCCAATTCCCATATATTCGTGTGCTATAGCCCACGCCTTCCGAGTGGGTTCGGGCCCCCGGACTCCGATCGCCTAAAATTATTCTGGGCAATTAAATACGACCTAAGGAACCATAGTCACCGCCCAGCCGTGGCCGTTCCCCGTTGTTTTGCATTTCCGGCAAAAAAACTAGAATTTCGCCCGATTCCCATATTTTCGTGTGTTATAGTCCATGCCTTCTGAGTGGATTCGAGCCCCCGGACCCCGATCACCTAAACTTATTCAGGGCCATCAAATACGAGCTAAGAAACCATAGTCACAGCCCCGCGATGGCCGTTCCTCGTTCTTTTGCATTTTACGGCCAAAAACTAGAATTCCGCCTAATTCCCATATATTCGTGTGCTATAGCCCACGCCTTCCGAGTGGGTTCGGGCCCCCGGACTCCGATCGCCTAAAATTATTCTAGGCCATCAAATACGACCTAAGGAACCATAGTTACCACCCCACTATGGCCGTTCCTCATTGTTTTGCGTTTTACAGCCAAAAAACTAGAATTCCGCTAGATTCCCATATTTTCGTGTGCTAAGCCCACGTCTTCCGAGTGGGTCCGGGCCCCCCGGACCCCGATCGCCTAAAATTTATTTGGGCCATCAAATACGTACTAAGGAACCATAGTCTTCGCCCCGCCATGACCGTTCCTTGTTGTTTTGCTTTTTACGACCAAAAAACTAGAATTCCGCCCGATTCCCATATTTTCGTGTGCGAGCACGCCTTCCGAGTGGGCCCGGGTCCTACGAAACCGTATTGCCTAACATTTTTCCAGGCCATCAAATACGACCTAAGGAACCATAGTCACCGCCCCGCGATTCCCGTTCCTCGTTTATTTACGTTTTACGGCCAAAAAACTAGAATTCTGCACGATTTCCATATATTCGTGAGCTATATATAGCCCACGCCTTCCTAGTGGGTTCGGGCCCCCCGGACCCCTATCGCTTAAAATTTTTCCAGACTATCAAATACGACCTAAGGAACCATAGTCACCGCCCTACTATGACCGTTCCTCGTTCTTTTGCGTTTTATGGCCAAAAAACTAGAATACCGACCGATTCTCAAATATTCGTGTGCTATAGCCCACGCCTTCCGAGTCGGTCCGGGCCCCCCGGACCCCGATCGCCTAACATTTTTCCAGACTATCAAATATGACCTAAGGAACCATAGTCACCGCCCCGCCATGGCCGTTCCTCGTTGTTTTGCGTTTTACGGCCAAAAACTAGAATTTCGCCCGATTCCCATATATTCGTGTGCTATATATAGCCCACGCCTTCCTAGTGGGTCCGGGCCCCCCGAACCCCGATCGCCTAAAAATTTTCCAGGCTATCAAATACGACCGAAGGAACCATAGTCACCGCCCTGCCATGACCGTTTCTCATTGTTTTTCTTTTTATGACCAAAAATCTAGAATATTGCCCGATTTCGATATTTTCGTGTGCTATAGCCTATGCCTTCCGAGTGGGTCGGAGCCCCCGAACCCCGATTGCCTAACATTTTTCCAGGCTATCAAATCTAACCTAAGGAACCATAGTCACCGCCCCATCATGGCCGTTCCTCGTTGTTTTGCGTTTTACGGCCAAAAAACTAGAATTTCGCCCGATTCCTATATATTCGTGTGCTATAGCCCACGCCTTCCTAGTGGGTTCCGGGCCCCCGGACCCAGATCGCCTAAAATATTTCCGGGCTATCAAATACGACCTAGAGAACCATAGTCACCGCACCTCCATGACCGTTCCTCGTTTTTTGCATTATACGACCAAAAAACTAGAATTCCGCCCAATTCCCATATATTCATGTGCTATAGCCCACGCCTTCCGAGTGGGTCCGGGCCACCCGGACCCCGATCGCCTAAAATTATTTCGGGCAATTAAATATGACCTAAGGAACCATAGTCACCGCCCAGCCGTGGCTGTTCCTCGTTGTTTTGCATTTCCGGCAAAAAAACTAGAATTTCGCCCGATTCCCATATTTTCGTGTGTTATAGTCCATGCCTTATGAGTGAGTTCGAGCCCCCGGACCCCGATCGCCTAAAATTATTCAGGGCCATCAAATAGGAGATAAGGAACCATAGTCACCGCCCTACCATGACCGTTCCTCGTTCTTGTGCGTTTTATGGCCAAAAAACTAGAATACCGCCCGATTCTCAAATATTCGTGTGCTATAGTCCACGCCTTCCGAGTGGGTCCGGGCCCCCGGACCCCGATCGCCTAACATTTTTCCAGGCTATCAAATACGACCTAAGGAACCATAGTCACCGCCCCGCCATGGCCGTTCCTCGTTGTTTTGTGTTTTACGGCCAAAAACCTAGAATTTCGCCCGATTCCCATATATTCGTGTGCTATATATAGCCCACGCCTTCCTAGTGGGTCCGGGCCCCCCGAACCCCGATCGCCTAAAACATTTTCAGGCTATCAAATACGACCTAAGGAACCATAGTCACCGCCCTGCCATGACCGTTCCTCATTGTTTTGCTTTTTATGACCAAAAATCTAGAATTTTGCCCGATTCCGATATTTTCGTGTGCTATAGCCCATGCCTTCCGAGTGGGTCCGAGCCCCCGAACCCCGATTGCCTAACATTTTTCCAGGCTATCAAATCTAACCTAAGGAACCATAGTCACCGCCCCGTCATGGCCGTTCCTTGTTGTTTTGCGTTTTACGGCCAAAAAACTAGAATTTCGCCCGATTCCTATATATTCGTGTGCTATAGCCCACGCCTTCCTAGTGGGTTCCGGGCCCCCCGGACCCAGATCGCCTAAAATATTTCCGGGCTATCAAATACGACCTAGGGAACCATAGTCACCGCACCTCCATGACCGTTCCTCATTTTTTGCATTATACGGCCAAAAAACTAGAATTCCGCCTGATTCCCATATTTTCGTGTGTTATAGTCCATGCCTTCTGAGTGGGTTCGAGCCCCCGGACCCCGATCGCCTAAACTTATTCAGGGCCATCAAATACGAGCTAAGGAACCATAGTCACAGCCCCGCGATTGCCGTTCCTCGTTCTTTTGCGTTTTACGGCCAAAAACTAGAATTCCGCCTAATTCCCATATATTCGTGTGCTATAGCCCACGCCTTCCGAGTGGGTTCGGGCCCCCGGACTCCGATCGCCTAAAATTATTCTGGGCAATTAAATACGACCTAAGGAACCATAGTCACCGCCCAGCCGTGGCCGTTCCCCGTTGTTTTGCATTTCCAGCAAAAAAACTAGAATTTCGCCCGATTCCCATATTTTCGTGTGTTATAGTCCATGCCTTCTGAGTGGGTTCGAGCCCCCGGACCCCGATCGCCTAAACTTATTCAGGGCCATCAAATACGAGCTAAGGAACCATAGTCACAGCCCCGCGATTGCCGTTCCTCGTTCTTTTGTGTTTTACGGCCAAAAACTAGAATTCCGCCTAATTCCCATATATTCGTGTGCTATAGCCCACGCCTTCCGAGTGGGTTCGGGCCCCCGGACTCCGATCGCCTAAAATTATTCTAGGCCATCAAATACGACCTAAGGAACCATAGTTACCACCCCACTATGGCCGTTCCTCGTTGTTTTGCGTTTTACAGCCAAAAAACTAGAATTCCGCCAGATTCCCATATTTTCGTGTGCTAAGCCCACGTCTTCCGAGTGGGTCCGGGCCCCCGGACCCCGATCGCCTAAAATTTATTTGGGCCATCAAATACGTCCTAAGGAACCATAGTCTTCGCCCCGCCATGACCGTTCCTTGTTGTTTTGCTTTTTACGACCAAAAAACTAGAATTCCGCCCGATTCCCATATTTTCGTGTGCGAGCACGCCTTCCGAGTGGGCCCGGGTCCTCCGAAACCGTATTGCCTAACATTTTTCCAGGCCATCAAATACGACCTAAGGAACCATAGTCACCGCCCTGCGATTGCCGTTCCTCGTTTATTTACGTTTTACGGCCAGAAAACTAGAATTCTGCACGATTTCCATATATTCGTGAGCTATATATAGCCCACGCCTTCCTAGTGGGTCCGGGCCCCCCGGACCCCTATCGCTTAAAAGTTTTCCAGACTATCAAATACGACCTAAGAAACCATAGTCACCGCCCTACTATGACCGTTCCTCGTTCTTTTGCGTTTTATGGCCAAAAAACTAGAATACCGACCGATTCTCAAATATTCGTGTGTTATAGCCCACGCCTTCCGAGTCGGTCCGGGCCCCCGGACCCCGATCGCCTAACATTTTTCCAGATTATCAAATATGACCTAAGGAACCATAGTCACCGCCCCGCCATGGCCGTTCCTCGTTGTTTTGCGTTTTACGGCCAAAAACTAGAATTTCGCCCGATTCCCATATATTCGTGTGCTATATATAGCCCACGCCTTCCTAGTGGGTCTGGGCCCCCCGAACCCCGATCGCCTAAAGATTTTCCAGGCTATCAAATACGGCCTAAGGAACTATAGTCACCGCCCTGCCATGACCGTTTCTCATTGTTTTTCTTTTTATGACCAAAAATCTAGAATTTTGCCCGATTCCGATATTTTCGTGTGCTATAGCCCATGCCTTCCGAGTGGGTCCGAGCCCCCGAACCCTGATAGCCTAACATTTTTCCAGGCTATCAAATCTAACCTAAGGAACCATAGTCACTGCCCCGTCATGGCCGTTCCTCGTTGTTTTGCATTTTACGGCCAAAAAACTAGAATTTCGCCCGATTCCTATATATTCGTGTGCTATAGCCCACGCCTTCCTAGTGGGTTCCGGGCCACCCGGACCCAGATCGCCTAAAATATTTTCGGGCTATCAAATATGACCTAGGGAACCATAGTCACCGCACCTCCATGACCGTTCCTCGTTTTTTGCATTATACGACCAAAAAACTAGAATTCCGCCCAATTCCCATATATTCATGTGCTATAGCCCACGCCTTCCGAGTGGGTCCGGGCCACCCGGACCCCGATTGCCTAAAATTGTTTCGGGCAATTAAATATGACCTAAGGAACCATAGTCACCGCCCAGCCGTGGCTGTTCCTCGTTGTTTTGCATTTCCGGCAAAAAAACTAGAATTTCGCCCGATTCCCATATTTTCGTGTGTTATAGTCCATGCCTTATGAGTGAGTTCGAGCCCCCGGACCCCGATCGCCTAAAATTATTCAGGGCCATCAAATAGGAGATAAGGAACCATAGTCACCGCCCTACCATGACTGTTCCTCGTTCTTGTGCGTTTTATGGCCAAAAAACTAGAATACCGCCCGATTCTCAAATATTCGTGTGCTATAGTCCACGCCTTCCGAGTGGGTCCGGGCCCCCGGACCCCGATCGCCTAACATTTTTCCAGGCTATCAAATACGACCTAAGGAACCATAGTCACCGCCCCGCCATGGCCGTTCCTCGTTGTTTTGTGTTTTACGGCCAAAAACCTAGAATTTCGCCCGATTCCCATATATTCGTGTGCTATATATAGCCCACGCCTTCCTAGTGGGTCCGGGCCCCCCGAACCCCGATCGCCTAAAACATTTTCAGGCTATCAAATACGACCTAAGGAACCATAGTCACTGCCCTGCCATGACCGTTCCTCATTGTTTTGCTTTTTATGACCAAAAATCTAGAATTTTGCCCGATTCCGATATTTTCGTGTGCTATAGCCCATGCCTTCCGAGTGGGTCCGAGCCCCCGAACCCCGATTGCCTAACATTTTTCCAGGCTATCAAATCTAACCTAAGGAACCATAGTCACCGCCCCGTCATGGCCGTTCCTTGTTGTTTTGCGTTTTACGGCCAAAAAACTAGAATTTCGCCCGATTCCTATATATTCGTGTGCTATAGCCCACGCCTTCCTAGTGGGTTCCGGGCCCCCCGGACCCAGATCGCCTAAAATATTTCCGGGCTATCAAATACGACCTAGGGAACCATAGTCACCGCACCTCCATGACCGTTCCTCATTTTTTGCATTATACGGCCAAAAAACTAGAATTCCGCCCGATTCCCATATTTTCGTGTGTTATAGTCCATGCCTTCTGAGTGGGTTCGAGCCCCCGGACCCCGATCGCCTAAACTTATTCAGGGCCATCAAATACGAACTAAGGAACCATAGTCACAGCCCCGCGATTGCCGTTCCTCGTTCTTTTGCATTTTACGGCCAAAAACTAGAATTCCGCCTAATTCCCATATATTCGTGTGCTATAGCCCACGCCTTCCGAGTGGGTTCGGGCCCACGGACTCCGATCGCCTAAAATTATTCTGGGCAATTAAATACGACCTAAGGAACCATAGTCACCGCCCAGCCGTGGCCGTTCCCCGTTGTTTTGCATTTCCAGCAAAAAAACTAGAATTTCGCCCGATTCCCATATTTTCGTGTGTTATAGTCCATGCCTTCTGAGTGGGTTCGAGCCCCCGGACCCCGATCACCTAAACTTATTCAGGGCCATCAAATACGAGCTAAGGAACCATAGTCACAGCCCCGCGATTGTCGTTCCTCGTTCTTTTGCGTTTTACGGCCAAAAACTAGAATTCCGCCTAATTCCCATATATTCGTGTGCTATAGCCCACGCCTTCCGAGTGGGTTCGGGCCCCCGGACTCCGATCGCCTAAAATTATTCTAGGCAATCAAATACGACCTAAGGAACCATAGTTACCACCCCACTATGGCCGTTCCTCGTTGTTTTGCGTTTTACAGCCAAAAAACTAGAATTCCGCCAGATTTCCATATTTTCGTGTGCTAAGCCCACGTCTTCCGAGTGGGTCCGGGCCCCCGGACCCCGATCGCCTAAAATTTATTTGGGCCATCAAATACGTCCTAAGGAACCATAGTCTTCGCCCCGCCATGACCGTTCCTTGTTGTTTTGCTTTTTACGACCAAAAAACTAGAATTCCGCCCGATTCCCATATTTTCGTGTGCGAGCACGCCTTCCGAGTGGGCCCGGGTCCTCCGAAACCGTATTGCCTAACATTTTTCCAGGCCATCAAATACGACCTAAGGAACCATAGTCACCGCCCCGCGATTGCCGTTCCTCGTTTATTTACGTTTTACGGCCAAAAAACTATAATTCTGCACGATTTCCATATATTCGTGAGCTATATATAGCCCACGCCTTCCTAGTGGGTCCGGGCCCCCCGGACCCCTATCGCTTAAAATTTTTCCAGACTATCAAATACGACCTAAGAAACCATAGTCACCGCCCTACTATGACCGTTCCTCGTTCTTTTGCGTTTTATGGCCAAAAAACTAGAATACCGACCGATTCTCAAATATTCGTGTGCTATAGCCCACGCCTTCCGAGTCGGTCCGGGCCCCCGGACCCCGATCGCCTAACATTTTTCCCGATTATCAAATATGACCTAAGGAACCATAGTCACCGCCCCGCCATGGCCGTTCCTCGTTGTTTTGCGTTTTACGGCCAAAAAACTAGAATTTCGCCCGATTCCCATATATTCGTGTGCTATATATAGCCCACGCCTTCCTAGTGGGTCTGGGCCCCCCGAACCCCGATCGCCTAAAAATTTTCCAGGCTATCAAATACGGCCTAAGGAACCATAGTCACCGCCCTGCCATGACCGTTTCTCATTGTTTTTCTTTTTATGACCAAAAATCTAGAATTTTGCCCGATTCCGATATTTTCGTGTGCTATAGCCCATGCCTTCCGAGTGGGTCCGAGCCCCCGAACCCTGATTGCCTAACATTTTTCCAGGCTATCAAATCTAACCTAAGGAACCATAGTCACCGCCCCGTCATGGCCGTTCCTCGTTGTTTTGCATTTTACGGCCAAAAAACTAGAATTTCGCCCGATTCCTATATATTCGTGTGCTATAGCCCACGCCTTCCTAGTGGGTTCCGGGCCCCCCGGACCCAGATCGCCTAAAATATTATCGGGCTATCAAATATGACCTAGGGAACCATAGTCACCGCACCTCCATGACCGTTCCTCGTTTTTTGCATTATACGACCAAAAAACTAGAATTCCGCCCAATTCCCATATATTCATGTGCTATAGCCCACGCCTTCCGAGTGGGTCCGGGCCACCCGGACTCCGATCGCCTAAAATTATTCTAGGCCATCAAATACGACCTAAGGAACCATAGTTACCACCCCACTATGGCCGTTCCTCGTTGTTTTGCGTTTTACAGCCAAAAAACTAGAATTCCGCCAGATTCCCATATTTTCGTGTGCTAAGCCCACGTCTTCCGAGTGGGTCCGGGCCCCCCAGACCCCGATCGCCTAAAATTTATTTGGGCCATCAAATACGTCCTAAGGAACCATAGTCTTCGCCCCGCCATGACCGTTCCTTGTTGTTTTGCTTTTTATGACCAAAAAACTAGAATTCCGCCCGATTCCCATATTTTCGTGTGCGAGCACGCCTTCCGAGTGGGCCCGGGTCCTCCGAAACCGTATTGCCTAATATTTTTCCAGGCCATCAAATATGACCTAAGGAACCATAGTCACTGCCCCGCGATTGTCGTTCCTCGTTTATTTACGTTTTACGGCCAAAAAACTAGAATTCTGCACGATTTCCATATATTCGTGAGCTATATATAGCCCACGCCTTCCTAGTGGGTCCGGGCCCCCCGGACCCCTATCGCTTAAAATTTTTCCAGACTATCAAATACGACCTAAGGAACCATAGTCATCGCCCTACTATGACCGTTCCTCGTTCTTTTGCGTTTTATGGCCAAAAAACTAGAATACCGACCGATTCTCAAATATTCGTGTGCTATAGCCCACGCCTTCCGAGTCGATCCGGGCCCCCGGACCCCGATCGCCTAACATTTTTCCAGACTATCAAATATGACCTAAGGAACAATAGTCACCGCCCCGCCATGGCCGTTCCTCGTTATTTTGCGTTTTACGGCCAAAAAACTAGAATTTCGCCCGATTCCCATATATTCGTGTGCTATATATAGCCCACGCCTTCCTAGTGGGTCCGGGCCCCCCGAACCCCGATCGCCTAAAAATTTTCCAGGCTATCAAATATGACCTAAGGAACCATAGTCACCGCCCTGCCATGACGGTTTCTCATTGTTTTTCTTTTTATGACCAAAAATCTAGAATTTTGCCCGATTTCGATATTTTCGTGTGCTATAGCCCATGCCTTCCGAGTGGGTCCGAGCCCCCGAACCCCGATTGCCTAACATTTTTCCAGGCTATCAAATCTAACCTAAGGAACCATAGTCACCGCCCCGTCATGGCCGTTCCTCATTGTTTTGCATTTTACGGCCAAAAAACTAGAATTTCGCCCGATTCCTATATATTCGTGTGCTATAGCACACGCCTTCCTTGTGGGTTCCGGGTCCCCCGGACCCAGATCGCCTAAAATATTTCCGGGCTATCAAATATGACCTAGGGAACCATAGTCACCGCACCTCCATGACCGTTCCTCGTTTTTCGCATTATACGACCAAAAAACTAGAATTCCGCCCAATTCCCATATATTCATGTGCTATAGCCCACGCCTTCCGAGTGGGTCCGGGCCACCCGGACCCCGATCGCCTAAAATTATTCCGGGCAATTAAATATGACCTAAGGAACCATAGTCACCGCCCAGCCGTGGCTGTTCCTCGTTGTTTTGCATTTCCGGCAAAAAAACTAGAATTTCGCCCGATTCCCATATTTTCGTGTGTTATAGTCCATGCCTTATGAGTGAGTTCGAGCCCCCGGACCCCGATCGCCTAAAATTATTCAGGGCCATCAAATAGGAGCTAAGGAACCATAGTCACCGCCCTGCCATGACCGTTCCTCGTTCTTGTGCGTTTTATGGCCAAAAAACTAGAATACCGCCCGATTCTCAAATATTCGTGTGCTATAGTCCACGCCTTCCGAGTGGGTCCGGGCCCCCGGACCCCGATCGCTTAACATTTTTCCAGGCTATCAAATATGACCTAAGGAACCATAGTCACCGCCCCGCCATGGCCGTTCCTCGTTGTTTTGCGTTTTACGGCCAAAAACCTAGAATTTCGCCCGATTCCCGTATATTCGTGTGCTATATATAGCCCACGCCTTCCTAGTGGGTCCGGGCCCCCCGAACCCCGATCGCCTAAAGATTTTTCAGGCTATCAAATACGACCTAAGGAATCATAGTCACCGCCCTGCCATGACCGTTCCTCATTGTTTTGCTTTTTATGACCAAAAATCTAGAATTTTGCCCGATTCCGATATTTTCGTGTGCTATAGCCCATGCCTTCCGAGTGGGTCCGAGCCCCCGAACCCCGATTGCCTAACATTTTTCCAGGCTATCAAATCTAACCTAAGGAACCATAGTCACCGCCCCGTCATGGCCGTTCCTCGTTGTTTTGCGTTTTACGGCCAAAAAACTAGAATTTCGCCCAATTCCCATATATTCATGTGCTATAGCCCACGCCTTCCGAGTGGGTCCGGGCCACCCGGACCCCGATCGCCTAAAATTATTCCGGGCAATTAAATACGACCTAAGGAACCATAGTCACCGCCCAGCTGTGGCCGTTCCTCGTTGTTTTGCATTTCCGGCGAAAAAACTAGAATTTCGCCTGATTCCCATATTTTCGTGTGTTATAGTCCATGCTTTCTGAGTGGGTTTGACCCCCCTGACCCCGATCGCCTAAAATTATTCAGGGCCATCAAATAGGAGCTAAGGAACCATAGTCATAGCCCCGCGATGGCCGTTCCTCGTTCTTTTGCATTTTACGGCCAAAAAACTAGAATTCTGCCTGATTTCCATATATTCGTGTGCTATAGCCCACGCCTTCCGAGTGGGTTCGGGCCCCCGAACTCCGATCACCTAAAATTATTCTAGGCCATCAAATACGACCTAAGGAACCATAGTTACCACCCCACCATGGCCGTTCCTCGTTGTTTTGCGTTTTACAGCCAAAAAACTAGAATTCCGCCAGATTCCCATATTTTCGTGTGCTAAGCCCACGTCTTCCGAGTGGGTCCGGGCCTCCCGGACCCCGATCGCCTAAAATTTATTTGGGCCATCAAATACGTCCTAAGGAACCATAGTCTTCACCCCGCCATGACCGTTCCTTGTTGTTTTGCTTTTTACGACCAAAAAACTAGAATTCCGCCCGATTCCCATATTTTTGTGTGCGAGCACGCCTTCCTAGTGTGCCCGGGTCCTCCGAAACCGGATTGCCTAACTTTTTTTAATGGCCATCCAATACGACCTAAGGAACCATATTCACCGCCCCGCGATGGCCGTTCCTCGTTTATTTGCGTTTTACGGCCAAAAAACTAGAATTCTGCACGATTTCCATATATTTGTGAGCTATATATAGCCCACGCCTTCCTAGTGGGTCCGGGGGGCCCGGACCCCTATCGCTTAAAATTTTTCCAGACTATCAAATACGACCTAAGGAACCATAGTCACCGCCCTGCCATGACCGTTCCTCGTTCTTTTGCATTTTATGGGCAAAAAACTAGAATACCGCACGATTCTCAAATATTCGTGTGCTATAGCCCACGCCTTCCGAGTGGGTCTGGGCCCCCGGACCCCGATCGCCTAACATTTTTCCAGGATATCAAATCTAACCTAAGGAACCATAGTCATCGCCCCGTCATGGCCGTTCCTCGTTGTTGTGCGTTTTATGGCCAAAAAACTAGAATTCCGCCCGATTCCCATATATTCTTGTGCTATAGCCCATGCCTTCCTAGTGGGTTCCGAGACCCCGGACCCCGATCGCCTAAAATATTTCAGGGCTATCAAATATGACCTAAGGAACCATAGTCACCGCCCCGCCATGACCGTTCCTCATTTTTTCCATTTTACGGCCAAAATACTAGAATTCTGCCCGATTCCCAAATATTCGTGTGCTATAGCCCACGCCTTCCGAGTGGGTCCGGGCCACCCGGACCCCGATCGCTTAAAATTATTCCGGGCAATCATATACGACCTAAGGAACCATAGTCACCGCCCAGCCGTGGCCGTTCCTCGTTGTTTTGCGTTTTACGGCCAAAGTACTAGAATTCCGCCCGATTCCCAAATATTCGTGTGCTATAGCCCACGCCTTCCTAGTGGGTTCCGGGCCCCCGGACCCTGATCGCCTAAAAAATTTTCGGGCTATCAAATACGACCTAAGGAACCATAGTCACCACCCCTCCATGACCGTTCCTCATTTTTTGCATTTTACGGCCAAAAAACATTAATTCCGCCCAATTCCCATATATTCGTGTGCTATAGCCCACGCCTTCCGAGTGGATCGGGCCATCCGGACCCCGATCACCTAAAATTATTTCGGATAACCAAATACGACCTAAGGAGCCATAGTCACCGCCCAGCAGTGGCCGTTCCTTGTTGTTTTGCATTTACGGCCAAAAAACTAGAATTTCGCCCGATTCCCATATTTTCGTGTGCTATAGCCCACGCCTTCCGAGTGGGTCCGGGCCACCGGACCCCGATTGCCTAAAATTATTTGGGGCCATCAAATACGACCTAAGGAACCATAGTCACCTCCCCGCCATGGCCGTTCCTCGTTGTTTTGCGTTTTACGGCCAAAAAACCAGAATTTCGCCCGATTCCCATATATTCGTGTGCTATATATAGCCCACGCCTTCCTAGTGGGTCCGGGCCTCCTTAACCCCGATCGCCTAAAAATTTTTCAGGCTATCAAATATGACCTAAGGAACCATAGTCACCGCCCGGCCATGACCTTTCCTCATTGTTTTTCTTTTTATGACCAAAAATCTAGAATTTTGCCCGATTCCAATATTTTCGTGCGCTATAGCCCATGCCTTCCGAGTGGGTCCGAGCCCCCGAACCCCGATTGCCTAACATTTTTCCAGGATATCAAATCTAACCTAAGTAACCATAGTCATCGCCCCGTCATGGCCGTTCCTCGTTGTTTTGCGTTTTACGGCCAAAAAACTAGAATTTCGCCCGATTCCCATATATTCGTGTGCTATAGCCCACGCCTTCCTAGTGGGTTCCGGGCCCCCCGGACCCAGACCGCCTAACATATTTCCGGGCTATCAAATACGACCTAGGGAACCATAGTCACCGCACCTCCATGACCGTTCCTCGTTTTTTGCATTATACGGCCAAAAAACTAGAATTCCGCCCAATTCCCATATATTCATATGCTATAGCCCACGCCTTCCGAGTGGGTCCGGGCCACCCGGACCCCGATCGCCTAAAATTATTCCGGGCAATTAAATACGACCTAAGGAACCATAGTCACCCCCCAGCCGTGGCCATTCCTCGTTGTTTTGCATTTCCAGCAAAAAAACTAGGATTTCGCCCGATTCCCATATTTTCGTGTGTTATAGTCCATGCCTTTTGAGTGGGTTCGAGCCCCCCGACCCCGATCACCTAAAATTATTCAGGGCCATCAAATAGAGCTAAGGAACCATAGACACAGCCCCGCGATGGCCGTTCCTCGTTCTTTTGCGTTTTACGGCAAAAAAACTAGAATTCCGCCTAATTCCCATATATTCGTGTGCTATAGCCCACGCCTTCCGAGTGGGTTCGGGCCCCCGTACCCCGATCGTTTAAAATTTTTCCGAGCTATCAAATATGACTTAAAGAACCATAGTCACCGCCCCGCCGTGGCCGTTCCTCGTTATTTTGCATTTTACGGCCAAAAAACTAGAATTTCACTCGATTCCTATATTTTCGTGAGCTATAGCCCATGCCTTTCGAGTGGGTCCGGGCCCTCAGACCCCGATCGCCTAAAATTATTCCGGACCATCATATACGAACTAAGGAACCATAGTCATCACCCCGCCATGGCCGTTCCTCGTTGTTTTGCTTTTTACGACCAAAAATCTAAAATTTCGCCCGATTCCCATATTTTCGTGTGCGAGCACGCCTTCCGAGTGGGCCCGGGTCCTCCGAAACCAGATTGCCTAACATTTTGCCAGGCCATCAAATACGACCTAAGGAACCATAGTCACCGCCCCGCGATGGCCGTTCCTCGTTTATTTGCATTTTACGGCCAAAAAACTAGAATTCTACACGATTTCCATATATTCGTGAGTTATATATAGCCCACGCCTTCCTAGTGGGTCCGGGCCCCCCGGACCCCTATCGTTTAAAATTTTTCCAGACTATCAAATACGACCTAAGGAACCATAGTCACCGCCCTGCCATGACCGTTCCTCGTTCTTTTGCGTTTTATGGGCAAAAAACTAGAATACCGCCCGATTCTCAAATATTCGTGTGCTATAGCCCACGCCTTCCGAGTGGGTCCGGGCCCCCGGACCCCAATCGCCTAACATTTTTCCAGGCTATCAAATATGACCTAAGGAACCATAGTCACCGCCCCGCCATGGCCGTTCCTCGTTGTTTTGCGTTTTATGGCCAAAAAACTAGAATTCCGCCCGATTCCCATATATTCGTGTGCTATAGCCCATGCCTTCCTAGTGGGTTCCGAGACCCCGGACCCCGATCGGCTAATATATTTCTGGGCTATCAAATATGACCTAAGGAACCATAGTCACCGCCCCGCCATGACCGTTCCTCATTTTTTGCATTTTACGGCCAAAATACTAGAATTCTGCCCGATTCCCAAATATTTGTGTGCTATAGCCCACGCCTTCCGAGTGGGTCCGGGCAATCATATACGACGTAAGGAACCATAGTCACCGCCCAGCCGTGGCCGTTCCTCATTTTTTTGCGTTTTACGGCAAAAAAACCAGAATTTCGCCCGATTCCCATATATTCGTGTGCTATATATAGCCCACGCCTTCCTAGTGGGTCTGGGCCTCCCGAACCCCGATCGCCTAAAAATTTTCTAGGCTATCAAATACGACCTAAGGAACCATAGTCACCGCCCTGCCATGACCGTTCCTCATTGTTTTGCTTTTTATGACCAAAAATCTAGAATTTTGCCCGGTTCCGATATTTTCATGCGCTATAGCCCATGCCTTCCGAGTGGGTCCGAGCCCCCGAACCCCGATTGCCTAACATTTTTCCAGGCTATCAAATCTAACCTAAGGAACCATAGTCATCGCCCTGTCATGGCTGTTCCTCGTTGTTTTGCGTTTTACGGCCAAAAAACTAGAATTTTGCCCGATTCCCATATATTCGTGTGCTATAGCCCACGCCTTCCTAGTGGGTTCCGGGCCCCCCGGACCCAGATCGCCTAACATATTTCCGGGCTATCAAATACGACCTAGGGAACCATAGTCACCGCACCTCCATGACCGTTCCTCGTGTTTTGCATTATACGGCCAAAAAACTAGAATTCCGCCTAATTCCCATATATTCATGTGCTATAGCCCACGCCTTCCGAGTGGGTCCGGGCCACCCGGACCTCGATCTCCTAAAATTATTCCGGGCAATTAAATACGACCTAAGGAACCATAGTCACCACCCAGCCATGGCCGTTCCTCATTGTTTTGCATTTCCGGCAAAAAAACTAGAATTTCGCCCGATTCCCATATTTTCGTGTGTTATAGTCCATGCCTTCTGAGTGGGTTCGAGCCCCCGACCCCGATCGCCTAAAATTATTCAGGGCCATCAAATACGAGCTAAGGAACCATAGTCACAGCCCCGCGATGGCCGTTCCTCGTTCTTTTGCGTTTTACGGCCAAAAAACTAGAATTCCGCCTGATTCCCATATATTCGTGTGCTATAGCCCACGCCTTCCGAGTGGGTTCGAGCCCCCGGACTCTGATCGCCTAAAATTATTCTAGGCCATCAAATACGACCTAAGGAACCATAGTTACCACCCCACTATGGCCGTTCCTCGTTGTTTTGCGTTTTACAGCCAAAAAACTAGAATTCCGCCTGATTCCCATATTTTCGTGTGCTAAGCCCACGTCTTCCTTGTGGGTCCTGGCCCCCCGGACCCCGATCGCCTAAAATTTATTTGGGCCATCAAATACGTCCTAAGGAACCATAGTCTTCACCCCGCCATGACCGTTCCTTCTTGTTTTGCTTTTTACGACCAAAAACTTAGAATTCCGCCCGATTCCCATATTTTCGTGTGCGAGCACGCCTTCCAAGTGGGCCCGGGTCCTCCGAAACCGGATTGCCTAACATTTTTCCAGGCCATCAAATACGACCTAAGGAACCATAGTCACCGTCCCGCGATGGCCGTTCCAAGTTTATTTGCATTTTACGGCTAAAAAACTAGAATTCTGCACGATTTCGATATATTCGTGAGCTATATATATCCCACGCCTTCCTAGTTGGTCCGGGCCCCCCGGAAGGCGTGGGCTATAACTCACGAAAATATGAGAATTGAGCAAAATGCTAATTTTTTGGCCGTAAAATGCAAAACAACGCGGAACGGTCACGACGTGGTGGTGACTATGGTTCCTTAGGTCGTATTTGATGGCCTAGAATAATTTTAGGCGATCGAGGACCGGGGGCCCGGATCCACTCGGAAGGCGTGGGCTATAGCACAAGCAAATATGGGAATCGGGTGGAATTCTAGTTTTTTGGCCGTAAAAATAAAACAACGAGGAAGGGCCATGGCGGGGCGGTGACTATGGTTCCTTAGGTCGTATTTGATAGAAGAGAAATATTTAAGGCGATCGGGGTCCGGGGGGCCCGTAACCCACTAGGAAGGTATGGGCTATAGCACACGAATATATGGGAATTGGGCAAAATTCTAGTTTTTTGGCCGTAAAATGCAAAACAACGAGGAACAGCCACTGCGGGGCGATGACTATGGCTCCTCAGGTCGTATTTGATGGCTCGGGAAAAGTTTAGGCGATCGGGGTACGAGGGGCCCGGACCCACTCGGAAGGCGTAGGCTATATCACACGAATATATGCGAATCGGGCGGAATTCTAGTTTTTTGGCCTTAAAACGCAAAACAATGAGGAACGGCCATGGCGGAGCGGTGACTATGGTACCTTAGTCACCACCCAGCCATGGCCGTTCCTCTTTGTTTTGCATTTCCGGCAAAAAAACTAGAATTTTGCCAGATTCCCATATTTTCGTGTGTTATAGTCCATGCCTTCTGAGTGGGTTCGAGCCCCCAGACCCCGATCGCCTAAAATTATTCAGGGCCATCAAATATGAGCTAAGGAACCATAGTCACCGCCCTGCCATGACCGTTCCTCATTCTTTTGCGCTTTATGGCAAAAAAAATAGAATACCGCCCGATTCTCAAATATTCGTGTCCTATAGCCCACGCCTTCCGAGTGGGTCCGGGTCCCCGGACCCCGATCGCCTAACATTTTTCCAAGCTATCAAATATGACCTAAGGAACCATAATCACCGCCTCGCCATGGCCGTTCCTCGTTGTTTTGCGTTTTATGGCCAAAAAACTGGAATTCCGCCCGATTCCCATATATTCGTGTGCTATAGCCCATGCCTTCCTAGTGGGATCCGAGACCCCGGACCCCGATCACCTAAAATATTTCTGGGCTATCAAATATAACCTAAGGAACCATAGTCACCGCCCCGCCATGACCGTTCCTCATTTTTTGCATTTTACGGCCAAAATACTAGAATTCCACCCAATTCCCATATATTCGTGTGCTATAGCCCACGCCTTCCGAGTGGGTCCGGGCCACCCGGACCCCGATCGCCTAAAATTATTCCGGGCAATCATATACGACCTAAGGAACCATAGTTACCGCCCAGCCGTGGCTGTTCCTCGTTGTTTTGCATTTACGGCCAAAAATTTAGAATTTCACCTGATTCCCATATTATCGTGTGCTATAGCCTATGCCTTTACGAGTGGGTCCGGGCCACCAGACCCCGATCGCCTAAAATTATTTGGGGCCTTCAAAAACGACCTAAGGAACCATAGTCACCGCCCCGCCATGGCCGTTCCTCGTTGTTTTGCGTTTTACGGCCAAAAAACTAGAATTTCGCCCGATTCTCATATATTCGTGTGCTATAGCCCACGCCTTCCGAGTGGGACCGGGCCCCCGTACCCCGATCGTCTAAAATTTTCCGAGCCATCAAATACGACTTAAAGAACCATAGTCACTGCCCCGCCGTGGCCGTTCCTCGTTATTTTGCATTTTACGGCCAAAAAACTAGAATTTCGCTCGATTCCTCTATTTTCGTGAGCTATAGCCCATGCCTTTCGAGTGGGTCCGGGCCCTCGGACCCCGATCGCCTAAAATTATTCCGGGCCATCAAATACGAACTAAGGAACCATAGTCATCGCCCCGCCATGGCCGTTCCTCGTTGTTTTGCTCTTTACGACCAAAAATCTAAAATTTCGCCCGATTCCCAAGTGGGCCCGGGTCCTCCGAAACCGGATTGCCTAACATTTTTCCAGGCCATCAAATACGACCTAAGGAGCCATAGTCACCGCCCCACGATGGCCGTTCCAGGTTTATTTGCGTTTTACGGCCAAAAAACTAGAATTTTGCACGATTTCCATATATTCGTGAGTTATATATAGCCCACGCCTTCCTAGTGGGTCCGGGCCCCCCGGACCCTTATCGCTTAAAATTTTTCCAGACTATCAAATTCGACCTTAGGAACCATAGTCACCGCCCTGCCATGACCGTTCCTCGTTCTTTTGCGTTTTATGGGCAAAAAACTAGAATACCGCCCGATTCTCAAATATTCGTGTGCTATAGCCCACGCCTTCCGAGTGGGTCCAGGCCCCCGGACCCCGATCGCCTAACATTTTTCCAGGCTATCAAATATGACCTAATGAACCATAGTCACCGCCCCGCCATGGCCGTTCCTCGTTGTTTTGCGTTTTATGGCCAAAAAACTAGAATTCCGCCCGATTCCCATATATTCGTGTGCTATAGCCCATGCCTTCCTAGTGGGTTCCGAGACCCCGGACCCCGATAGGCTAAAATATTTCTGGGCTATCAAATATGACCTAAGGAACCATAGTCACCGCCCCGCCATGACCGTTCCTCATTTTTTGCATTTTATGGCCAAAATACTAGAATTCTGCCCGATTCCCAAATATTTGTGTGCTATAGCCCACGCCTTCCGAGTGGGTCCGGGACACCCGGACCCCGATCGCCTAAAATTATTCCGGGCAATCATATACGACGTAAGGAACCATAGTCACCGCCCAGCCGTGGCCGTTCCTCATTTTTTTGCGTTTTACGGCCAAAAACCAGAATTTCGCCTGATTCCCATATATTCGTGTGCTACATATAGCCCACGCCTTCCTAGTGGGTCCGGGCCTCCCGAACCCCGATCGCCTAAAAATTTTCCAGGCTATCAAATACGACCTAAGGAACCATATTCACCGCCCTGCCATGACCGTTCCTCGTTCTTTTGCGTTTTATGGGCAAAAAACTAGAATACCGCCCGATTCTCAAATATTGGTGTGCTATAGCCCACGCCTTTCGAGTGGGTCCAGGCCCCCGGACCCCGATCGCCTAACATTTTTCCAGGCTATCAAATATGACCTAAGGAACCATAGTCACCGCCCCGCCATGGCCGTTCCTCGTTGTTTTGCGTTTTATGGCCAAAAAACTAGAATTCCGCCCGATTCCCATATATTCGTGTGCTATAGCCCATGCCTTCCTAGTGGGTTCCGAGACCCCGGACCCCGATAGGCTAAAATATTTCTGGGCTATCAAATATGACCTAAGGAACCATAGTCATCGCCCCGCCATGACCGTTCCTCGTTTTTTGCATTTTACGGCCAAAATACTAGAATTCTGCCCGATTCCCAAATATTTGTGTGCTATAGCCCACGCCTTCCGAGTGGGTCTGGGCCACCCGGACCCCGATCGCCTAAAATTATTCCGGGCAATCATATACGACGTAAGGAACCATAATCACCGCCCAGCCGTGGCCGTTCCTCGTTTTTTTGCGTTTTACGGCCAAAAAACCAGAATTTCGCCCGATTCCCATATATTCGTGTGCTACATATAGCCCACGCCTTCCTAGTGGGTCCGGGCCTCCCGAACCCCGATCGCCTAAAAATTTTCCAGGCTATCAAATACGACCTAAGGAACCATAGTCACCGCCCTGCCATGACCGTTCCTCATTCTTTTGCTTTTTCTGACCAAAAATCTAGAATTTTGCCCGATTCCGATATTTTCGTGCGCGATAGCCCATGCCTTCCGAGTGGGTCCGAGCCCCCGAACCCCGATTGCCTAACATTTTTCCAGGCTATCAAATCTAACCTAAGGAACCATAGTCATCGCCCCGTCATGGCTGTTCCTCGTTGTTTTGCGTTTTATGGCCAAAGAACTAGAATTTTGCCCGATTCCCATATATTCGTGTGCTATAGCCCACGCCTTCCTAGTGGGTTCCGGGCCCCCCGGACCCAGATCGCCTAACATATTTCCGGGCTATCAAATACGACCTAGGGAACCATAGTCACCGCACCTCCATGACCGTTCCTCGTTTTTTGCATTATACGGCCAAAAAAATAGAATTCCGCCCAATTCCCATATATTCATGTGCTATAGCCCACGCCTTCCGAGTAGGTCCGGGCCACCCGGACCCCGATCGCCTAAAATTATTCCGGATAATTAAATACGACCTAAGGAACCATAGTCACCACCCAGCCATGGCCGTTCCTCGTTGTTCTGCATTTCCGGCAAAAAAACTAGAATTTCGCCCGATTCCCATATTTTCGTGTGTTATAGTCCATGCCTTCTGAGTGGGTTCGAGCCCCCCGACCCCGATCGCCTAAAATTATTCAGGGCCATCAAATACGAGCTAAGGAACCATAGTCACAGCCCCGCGATGGCCGTTCCTCGTTCTTTTGCGTTTTACTGCCAAAAAACTAGAATTCCGCCGGATTCCCATATATTCGTGTGCTATAGCCCACGCCTTCCGAGTGGGTTCGGGCCCCCGGACTCTGATAACCTAAAATTATTCTAGGCCATCAAATACGACCTAAGGAACCATAGTTACCACCCCACCATGGCCGTTCCTCGTTGTTTTGCGTTTTACAGCCAAAAAACTAGAATTCCGCCAGATTCCCATATTTTCGTGTGCTAAGCCCACGTCTTCCTTGTGGGTCCGGGCCCCCCGGACCCCGATCGCCTAAAATTTATTTGGGCCATCAAATACGTCCTAAGGAACCATAGTCTTCACCCCGCCATGACCGTTCCTTGTTGTTTTGCTTTTTACGACCAAAAACTTAGAATTCCGCCCGATTCCCATATTTTCGTGTGCGAGCACGCCTTCCGAGTGGGCCCGGGTCCTCCGAAACCAGATTGCCTAACATTTTTCCAGGCCATCAAATACGACCTAAGGAACCATAGTCACCGTCCCGCGATGGCCGTTCCTCGTTTATTTGCGTTTTACGGCCAAAAAACTAGAATTCATCACGATTTGGATATATTCGTGAGCTATAAATAGCCCACGCCTTTCTAGTGGGTCCGGGCCCCCCCGGAAGGCGTGGGCTATAACTCACGAAAATATGGGAATTGAGCAAAATGCTAATTTTTTGGCCGTAAAATGCAAAACAACGCGGAACGGTCACGACGTGGTGGTGACTATGGTTCCTTAGGTCGTATTTGATGGCCTAGAATAATTTTAGGCGATTGAGGACCGAGGGCCCGGACCCACTCGGAAGGCGTGGGCTATAGCACACGAAAATATGGGAATCGGGTGGAATTCTAGTTTTTTGGCCGTAAAAACAAAACAACGAGGAAGGGCCATGGCGGGGCGGTGACTATGGTTCCTTAGGCCGTATTTGATAGCTGAGAAATATTTAAGGCGATCGGGGTCCGGGGGGCCCGTAACCCACTAGGAAGGTGTGGGCTATAGCACACGAATATATGGGAATTGGGCAAAATTCTAGTTTTTTGGCCGTAAAATGCAAAACAATGAGGAACAGCCATGGCGGGGCGGTGACTATGGCTCCTCAGGTCATATTTGATGGCTCGGGAAAAGTTTAGGCGATCGGGGTACGAGGGGCCCGGACCCACTCGGAAGGCATAGGCTATAGCACACGAAAATATGCGAATCGGGCGGAATTCTAGTTTTTTGGCCGTAAAACGCAAAACAATGAGGAACGTCCATGGCGGAGCGGTGACTATGATACCTTAGTCACCACCCAGCCATGGCCGTTCCTCTTTGTTTTGCATTTCTGGCAAAAAAACTAGAATTTCGCCAGATTCCCATATTTTCGTGTGTTATAGTCCATGCCTTCTGAGTGGGTTCGAGCCCCCAGACCCCGATCGCCTAATATTCAGGGCCATCAAATACGAGCTAAGGAACCATAGTCACCGCCCTGCCATGACCGTTCCTCATTCTTTTGCGCTTTATGGCCAAAAAACTAGAATACCGCCCGATTCTCAAATATTCGTGTGCTATAGCCCACGCCTTCCGAGTGGGTCCGGGCCCTCGGACCCCGATCGCCTAACATTTTTCCAGGCTATCAAATATGACCTAAGGAACCATAGTCACCGCCCCGCCATGGCCATTCCTCGTTGTTTTGCGTTTTATGGCCAAAAAACTAGAATTCCGCCCGATTCCCATATATTCGTGTGCTATAGCCCATGCCTTCCTAGTGGGTTTCGAGACCCCGGACCCCGATCAACTAAAATATTTCTGGGCTATCAAATATAACCTAAGGAACCATAGTCACTGCCCCGCCATGACCATTCCTCATTTTTTGCATTTTACGGCCAAAATACTAGAATTCCACCCAATTCCCATATATTCGTGTGCTATAGCCCACGCCTTCCGAGTGGGTCTGGGCCACCCGGACCCCGATCGCCTAAAATTATTCCGGGCAATCATATACGACCTAAGGAACCATAGTCACCGCCCAGCCGTGGCTGTTCCTCGTTGTTTTGCATTTACGGCCAAAATATTAGAATTTCACCCGATTCCCATATTATCGTGTAATAGCCTATGCCTTTACGAGTGGGTCCGGGCCCCCAGACCCCGATCGCCTAAAATTATTTGGGGCCTTCAAAAATGACCTAAGGAACCATAGTCACCGCCCCGCCATGGCCGTTCCTCGTTGTTTTGCGTTTAACGGCCAAAAAACTAGAATTTCGCCCGATTCCCATATATTCGTGTGCTATAGCCCACGCCTTCCGAGTGGGACCGGGCCCCCGTGCCCCGATCGTCTAAAATTTTTCCGAGCCATCAAATACGACTTAAAGAACCATAGTCACCGCCCCGCCGTGGCCGTTCCTCGTTATTTTTCATTTTATGGCCAAAACACTAGAATTTCGCTCGGTTCCTATATTTTCGTGAGCTATAGCCCATGCCTTTCGAGTGGGTCCGGGCCCTCGGACCCCGATCGCCTAAAATTATTCCGGGCCATCAAATACGACCTAAGGAACCATAGCCATCGCCCCGCCATGGCCGTTCCTCGTTGTTTTGCGATTTACGGCCAAAAAACTAGAATTCCGCCCGATTCCCATATTTTCGTGTGCTATAGCCCACGCCTTCCTAGTAGGTCCGGGCCCACGGACCCTGATCGCCTAAAATTATTCTGGGCCATCAAATACGAACTAAGGAACCATAGTCACTGCCCCGCCATGGCCGTTCCTCGTTGTTTTGCGTTTTACGGCCAAAAAACTAGAATTTTGCCTGATTCCCATATATTCGTGTGCTATATATAGCCCACGCCTTCCTAGTGGGTCCGGGCCCCCCGAAACCCCGATCGCGTAAAATTTTTCCAGGCTATCAAATATGACCTAAGGAACCATAGTTACCGCCCTGCCATAACCGTTCCTCATTGTTTTGCTTTTTACGGCCAAAAAACTAGAATTTTTCCCGATTCCCATATTTTCGTGTGCTATAACCCATGCCTTCCGAGTGGGTCCAAGCCCCCGAACCCCGATTGCTTGACATTTTTCCAGGATATCAAATATGACCTAAGGAACCATAGTCACCGCCCCGCCATGGCCGTTCCTCATTGTTTTGCGTTTTGCGGCAAAAAAATAGAATTCCGCCTTATTCCCATATATTCGTGTGCTATAGCCCATGCCTTCCTAGTGGGTTCCGGGCCCCCGGACCCCGATCACCTAAAATATTTCTGGGCTATCAAATACGACCTAAGGAACCATAGTCACCGCCCCTCCATGTCCGTTCCTCATTTTTTGCGTTTTACGGCGATAAAACTAGAATTCCGCCCAATTCCCATATATTCATATGCTATAGCCCACGCCTTCCGAATGGATCCGTGCCACCCAAACCCCGGTTTCCTAAAATTATTCCGGGCAATCAAATACGACCTAAGGAACCATAGTCACCACCCAGCCATGGCCGTTCCTCGTTGTTTTGCATTTACTGCCAAAAAACTAGAATTTCGCCCGATTCCCATATTTTCGTGTGCTATAGCCCCTGCCTTCCGTGTGGGTTCGAGCCCCCGGACCCCGATCGCCTAAAATTATTCGGGGCCATCAAATACGAGCTAAGGAACCATAGTCACTGCCCCGCCATGGCCGTTCCTCGTTCTATTGCATTTTACGGCCGAAAAACTAGAATTTCGCCTGATTCCCATATATTCGTGTGCTAGCCCACGCCTTCCAAGTGGGCTCGGGCCCCCGGACCCCGATCACCTAAAATTATTCTAGGCCATCAAATACGACCTAAGAAACCATAGTCACCGCCCCACCATGGCCGTTCCTCGTTGTTTTGTGTTTTACGGCCAAAAAACTAGAATTCCGCGAGATTCCAATATTTTCGTGTGCTAATCCCACGCCTTCCGAGTGGGCCCGGGTCCCCCGAAACAGGATTGCCTAACATTTTTCTAGGCCATCAAATACGACCTAAGGAACCATAGTCACCGCCCAGCCATGGCCGTTCCTCGTTGTTTTGTGTTTTACGGCCAAAAAACTTGAATTTTGCCCGGTTCCCATATTTTCGTGTGCTATAGCCCATGCCTTCCGAGTGGGTCCGATCCCCCGCTCCCTGATTGCCTAACATTTTTCCAGGCTATCAAATATGACCTAAGGAACCATAGTCACCACCCGCCATGCCCGTTCCTCATTGTTTTGCATTTTACGGCCAAAAAACTAGAATTCCGCCTGATTCCCATATATTCGTGTGCTATAGCCCACGCCTTCCTAGTGGGTTCCGGGCCCCCGGACCCCGATCGCCTAAAATATTTCCGGGCTATCAAATACGACCAAAGGAACCAGAGTCACCGCCCCTCCATGACCGTTCCTCGTTTTTTGCATTTTACGGCCAAAAAACTAGAATTCCGCCCAATTCCCATATGTTCAAGTGCTATAGCCCACGCCTTCCGAGTGGGTGTGGGCCACACGGACCCCGATTGCCTAAAATTATTTCGGGCAATCAAATACGACCTAAGGAACCATAGTCACTGCCCAGCCATAGGTGTTCCTCGTTGTTTTGCATTTACGGCAAAAACAAACTAGAATTTTGCCCGATTCCCATATTTTTGTGTGCTATAGCCCCTGCCTTCCGAGTGGGTTCGAGCCCCCGGACCCCGATCGCCTAAAATTATTCAGGGACATCAAATACAAGATAAAGAACCATAGTCACCGCCCCTCCATAACCGTTCCTCGTTCTTTTGCATTTTACGGCCAAAAAACTAGAATTCCGCCCAATTCCCATATATTCGTGTGCTATTGCCCACGCCTTCCAAGTAGGTCCAGGCCACCCGGACCCCGATCACCTAAAATTATTCCGGGCAATCATATACGACCTAAGGAACCATAGTCACCGCCGATCCATGGCCGTTCCTCGTTGTTTTGCATTTACGACCAAAAAACTAGAATTTCGCCCGATTCCCATATTATCGTGTGCTATAGACCATGCCTTCCGAGTGGGTCCGGGCCCCCGGATCCTGATCGCCTAAAATTATTTGGGGCCTTCAAATACGACCCAAGGAACCATAGTCACCACCCTGCCATGGCCGTTCCTCGTTGTTTTGCGTTTTACGGCCAAAAAATTAGAATTCCGCCTGATTCTCATATATTCGTGTGCTATAGCCCACGCCTTCCGAGTGGGACCGGGCCCCCCGTAACCCGATCGCCTAAAAGTTTTCTGAGCCATCAAATACAACCTAAGGAACCATAGTCACCGCCCTGCCCATGGCCGTTCCTCGTTGTTTTGCGTTTTACGGCCAAAAAACTAGAATTCCGCCCTATTCCCATATTTTCGTATGCTATAGCCCACGCCTTCCGAGTAGGTCCGGGCCCCCGGACCTCGATCGCCTAAAATTATTCTGGGCCAGCAAATACGAACTAAGGAACCATAGGCACCGCCCCGCCATGGCCGTTCCTCGTTGTTTTGCGTTTTACGACCAAAAAACTAGAATTCCGCTCGATTCCCATATATTCGTGTGCTATTGCCCACGCCTTCCTAGCGGGTTCCGGTCCCCCCGGACCCCGATCGCCTAAAATATTTTTGGGCTATCAAATACGACCTAAGGAACCATAGTCACCGCTCCGCCATGGCCGTTCCTCATTGTTTTGCGTTTTACGGCCAAAAAACTAGAATTCCGCCCGATTCCCATATTTTCGTGTGCTATAGCCTACGCCTTCCGAGTGGGTCCGGGCCCCTTGTACCCCGATCGCCTAAACTTTTCCCGAGCCATCAAATACAACCGTAGGAGCCATAGTCACCGCCCCGCCGTGGCTGTTCCTCGTTGTTTTGCATTTTACGGCCAAAAAACTAGAATTTGGCCCAATTCCCATATATTCGTGTGCTATAGCCCACACCTTCCAAGTGGGTTACGGGCCCCCCGGACCCCGATCGCCTTAAATATTTCTCGGCTATCAAATACGACCTAAGGTACCATAGTCACCGCTCCGCCATGGCCGTTTCTCATTGTTTTGCGCTTTACGGCCAAAAAACTAGAATTCCGCCCGATTCCCATATTTTCGTGTGCTATAGCCTACGCCTTCCGAGTGGGTCCGGGCCCCTCGTACCCCGATCGCCTAAACTTTTCCCGTGCCATCAAATACGACCTTAGGAGCCATAGTCACCGCCCCGCCATGGCTGTTCCTCGTTGTTTTGCATTTTACGGCCAAAAAACTAGAATTTTGCCCAATTCCCATATATTCGTGTGCTATAGCCCACACCTTCCTAGTGGGTTACGGGCCCCCCAGACCCCGATCGACTTAAATATTTCTCGGCTATCAAATACGACCTAAGGAACCATAGTCACCGCCCCGCCATGGCCCTTCCTCGTGGTTTTGTTTTTATGGCCAAAAAACTAGAATTCTACCCGATTCCCAGATTTTCGTGTACTATAGCCCACGCCTTCCGAGTGGGTCCGGGCCCCCGGTCCTCGATCGCCTAAAATTATTCTAGGCCATAAAATACGACCTAAGGAACCATAGTCACCGCCACGTCATGACCGTTCCGCGTTGTTTTTCATTTTACGGCCAAAATATTAGAATTTTGCTCGATTCCCATATTTTCATGAGTTATAGCCCACGCCTTCCGAGTGGGTCCGGGCCCCCAAACCACGATCGCCTAAAATTATTCGGGGCCATCAAATACGACCTAAGGTACCATAGTCACCGCTCCGCCATGGCCGTTCCTCGTTGTTTTGCATTTTGCAGGCAAAAAACTAGAATTTCGCCCGATTCCCATATATTCGTGTGCTATAGCTCACGCCTTCCTAGTGGGTTCCGGACCCCCCAGACCCCGATCGCCTAAAATATTTCAGGGCTATCAAATACGACCTAAGGAACCATAGTCACCGCCCCGCCATGGCCGTTCTTCGTTGTTTTGCGTTTTACGGCCAAAAAACTAGAATTCCGCCTAATTCCCATATTTTCGCGTGCTATAGCCCACGCCTTCCGAGTGGGTCCGGGCCCCCGGACCCCGATCGCCTAAAATTATTCTGGGCCATCAAATACGACCTAAGGAACTATAGTCACCGCCCTGCTAGGGCCGTTCCTCGTTGTTTTGCGTTTTACGGCCAAAAAACTAGAATTCCGGCCGATTCCCATATATTCGTGTGCTATAGCCCACGTCTTCCTAGTGGGTTCCGGACCCCCGAGACCCCGATAGCCTAAAATATTTCTGGGCTATCAAATATAACCTAAGGAACCATAGTCACCGCCCCGCCATGGCCCTTCCTCATTGTTTTGTTTTTACAGCCAAAAAACTAGAATTCCACCCGATTCCCATATTTTCGTGTGCTATAGCCCACGCCTTCCGAGTGGGTCCGTGCCCCCGGTCCTCGATCCCCTAAAATTATTCGAGGCCATCAAATACGACCTAAGGAACCATAGTCACCGCCACGTCATGACCGTTCCGCGTTGTTTTGCTTTTTACGGCCAAAAGATTAGAATTTTGCTCGATTCCCATATTTTCGTGAGTTATAGCCCAAGCCTTCCGAGTGGGTCTGGGCCCCCGTACCCCGATCTCCTAAAATTATTCGGGGCCATCAAATACGACCTAAGGTACCATAGTCACCGCTCTGCCATGGCCGTTCCTCATTGTTTTGCATTCTACGGCCAAAAAACTAGAATTCCGCCCGATTCCCATATTTTCGTGTGCTATAGCCTACGCCTTCCGAGTGGGTCCGGGCCCCTCGTACCCCGATCGCCTAAACTTTTCCCGAGCCATCAAATACGGCCTTAGAAGCCATAGTCACCACCCCGCCGTGGCTGTTCCTCGTTGTTTTGCTTTTTACAGCCAAAAAACTAGAATTTAGCCCGATTCCCATATATTCGTGTGCTATAGCCCACGCCTTCCGAGTGGGTCCGGGCCCCCGATCCTCGATCGCCTAAAATTATTCTACGCCATCAAATACGACCTAAGGAACCATAGTCACCGCCATGTCGTGACCGTTCCGCATTGTTTTGCATTTTACGGCCAAAAAATTAGAATTTTGCTCGATTCCCATATTTTCGTGAGTTATAGCCCACGCCTTCCGAGTGGGTCCGGGCCCCCGGACCCCGATCGCCTAAAATTATTTGTGGCCATCAAATACGACCTAAGGTACCATAGTAGGTACCATAGTCACCGCTCTGCCATGGCCGTTCCTTGTTGTTTTGCATTTTGCGGGCAAAAAACTAGAATTCCGCCCGATTCCCATATATTCGTGTGCTATAGCCCACGCCTTCCTAGTGGGTTCCGGACCCCCCGGACCCCGATCGCCTAAAATATTCAGGGCTATCAAATACGACCTAAGGAACCATAGTCACCGCCCCGCCATGGCCGTTCTTCGTTGTTTTGCGTTTTCCAGCCAAAAAACTAGAATTCTGCCCGATTCCCATATTTTCGTGTGCTATAGCCCACACCTTCCGCGTGGGTCCGGGCCCCCGGACCCCGATCGCCTAAAATTATTCTGGGCCATCAAATACGACCTAAGGAACCATAGTCACCGCCCTGCCATGGCCGTTCCTTGTTGTTTTGCGTTTTACGGCCAAAAAACTAGAATTCCGGCCGATTCCCATATATTCGTGTGCTATAGCCCATGCCTTCCTAGTGGGTTCCGGACCCCCCAGACCCCGATCGCCTAAAATATTTCTGGGCTATCAAATACGACCTAAGGAACCATAGTCATCGCCCTGCCATGGCCGTTCTTCGTTGTTTTACATTTTACGGCCAAAAAACTAGAATTCTGCCTGATTCCCATATTTTTGTGTGCTATAACCCACGCCTTCCGAGTGAGTCCGGGCCCCCGGACCCCGATCACCTAAAATTATACTGGGCCATCAAATACAACCTAAGGAACCATAGTCACCTCCCTTCTATATCCGTTCCTCGTTGTTTTGCGTTTTACGGCAGAAAAAATAGAATTCCGCCCGATTCCCATATATTCGTGTGCTATAACCCACGTCTTCCTACTGGGTTCCGGGCCTCCTGGTCCCCGATCACCTAAAATATTTACGGGTTATCAAATACGACCTAAGGAACCATAGCTACCGCCCCGCCATGGCCGTTCCTCGTTGTTTTGCGTTTTACGGCCAAAAAACTATAATTTCGCCTCATTCCATATTTTCGTGAGCTATAGCCCATGCCTTCCGAGTGGGTCAGGGCCCCCGGACCCCGATCGCCTAAAATTATTCGGGGCCATCAAATACGACTTAAGGAACCATAGTCATCCCCCCGCTAGAGCCGTTCCTCGTTGTTTTGCATTTTACAGCCAAAAAACTAGAATTCCGTCTGATTCCCATATTTTCCTGTGCTATAGTCCACACCTTCCGAGTGAGTGCAGGGCCCCCCAGACCCCGATCGCCTAAAATATTTCTGGGCTATCAAATGCAAACCTAAGGAACCATATTCACCGCCCCGCCATGGCCGTTCCTCGTTGTTTTACGTTTTACGGCCAAAAAATGAGAATACCGCCCGATTCCCATATATTCGTGTGCAATTTCCCACGCCTTCCGAGTGAGTCCGGGCCCCCCGGGCCCCGATCGCATAAAATTATTATGGGCCATCAAATACGACCTAAGAAACCATAGTCACTACGCAGCCATGGCCGTTCCTCGTGATTTTGCATTTCACTTCCAAAAAACTAGAATTTCGCGTGATTCCCATATTTTTGTGTGCTATAGCCCATGCCTTTTGAGTGGGTCCGGGCACCCGGACCCTAATCACCTAAATTTATTCGGGGATATCAAATACAACCTAAGGAACCATAGTCACTGCCCCGCCATGGCCGTTCCTCATTGTTTTGCATTTTACGGCAAAAAAACTAGAATTCCACCTGATTCTCATATATTCGTGTGCTATAGCCCACTCCTTCTGAGTGGGTCCGGGCCCCTGGTCCTCGATCGCCTAAAATTATTCTAGGCCATCACATACGACCTAAGGAACCATAGTCACCGCCACGTCGTGACCGTTCCGCGTTATTTTGCATTTTACGGCCAAAAAATTAGAATTTTGCTCGATTCCCATATTTTTGTGAGTTATAGCCCACGCCTTCCGAGTGGGTCCGGGCCCCGGACCCCGATCGCCTAAAATTATTCAGGGCCATCAAATACGACCTAAGGTACCATAGTCACCGCTCCGCCATGGCCGTTTCTCATTGTTTTGCGTTTTACGGCCAAAAAACTAGAATTCCGCCCGATTCCCATATTTTCGTGTGCTATAGCCTACGCCTTCCGAGTGGGTCCGGGCCCCTTGTACCCCGATCGCCTAAACTTTTCCCGAGCCATCAAATACGACCTTAGGAGCCATAGTCACCGCCCCGCCGTGGCTGTTCCTCATTGTTTTGCATTTTACGGCCAAAAACCTAGAATTTTACCCAATTCCCATATATTCGTGTGCTATAGCCCACACCTTCCTAGTGGGTTACGGGCCCCCCAGACCCCGATCGACTTAAATATTTCTCGGCTATCAAATACGACCTAAGGTACCATAGTCACCGCTCCGCCATGGCCGTTCCTCGTTGTTTTGCATTTTGCGGGCAAAAAACTAGAATTCCGGCCGATTCCCATATATTCGTGTGCTATAGCCCACGCCTTCCTAGTGGGTTCCAGACCCCCCTGACCCCGATCGCCTAAAATATTTCAGGGCTATCAAATACGACCTAAGGAACCATAGTCACCGCCCCGCCATGGCCGTTCTTCGTTGTTTTGCGTTTTACGGCCAAAAAACTAAAATTCCGCCTGATTCCCATATTTTCGTGTGCTATAGCCCACGCCTTCCGAGTGGGTCCGGGCCCCCGGACCCCGATCGCCTAAAATTATTCTGGGCCATCAAATACGACCTAAGGAACCATAGTCACCGCCCTGCCATGACCGTTCCTCGTTGTTTTGCGTTTTACGGCCAAAAAACTAGAATTCCGGCCGATTCCCATATATTCGTGTGCTATAGCCCACGCCTTCCTAGTCGGTTCCGGACCCCCCAGACCCCGAACGCCTAAAATATTTCTGGGCTATCAAATACGACCTAAGGAACCATAGTCACCGCCCCGCCATGGCCGTTCTTCGTTGTTTTACATTTTACGGCCAAAAAACTAGAATTCTGCCTGATTCCCATATTTTTGTGTGCTATAACCCACGCCTTCCGAGTGGGTCCGGGCCCCTGGACCCCGATCGCCTAAAATTATTTTGGGCCATCAAATACAACCTAAGGAACCATAGTCACCTCCCTGCCATGTCCGTTCCTCGTTGTTTTGCGTTTTACGGCAGAAAAAATAGAATTCCGCCCGATTCCCATATATTCGTGTGCTATAACCCACGTCTTCCTAGTGGGTTCCGGGCCTCCTGGTCCTTAATCACCTAAAATATTTACGGGTTATCAAATACGACCTAAGGAACCATAGCTACCGCCCCTCCATGGCCGTTCCTCGTTGTTTTGCGTTTTACGGCCAAAAAACTAAAATTTCACCTCATTGCATATTTTCGTGAGCTATAGCCCATGCCTTCCGAGTGGGTCAGGGCCCCCGGACCCCGATCGCCTAAAATTATTCAGGGCCATCAAATACGACTTAAGGAACCATAGTCATCCCCCCGCCAGAGCCGTTCCTCGTTGTTTGGCGTTTTACAGCCAAAAAACTAGAATTCCGTCTGATTCCCATATTTTCCTGTGCTATAGTCCACATCTTCCGAGTGAGTGCAGGGCCCCCCGGACCCCGATCGCCTAAAATATTTCTGGGCTATCAAATACAAACCTAAAGAACCATATTCACCGCCCCGCCATGGCCGTTCCTCGTTGTTTTACGTTTTACGGCCAAAAAATGAGAATACCTCCCGATTCCCATATATTCGTGTGCAATTTCCCACGCCTTCCGAGTGAGTCCAGGCCCCCCGGGCCCCGATCGCATAAAATTATTCTGGGCCATCAAATACGACCTAAGGAACCATAGTCACTGCGCAGCCATGGCCGTTCCTCGTTGTTTTGCATTTTACTTCCAAAAAACTAGAATTTCGCCCGATTCCCTTATTTTGTGTGCTATAGCCCATGCCTTTTGAGTGGGTCCGGGCACCCGGACCCTGATCACCTAAATTTATTCGGGGACATCAAATACTACCTAAGGAACCATAGTCACTACCCCGCCATGGCCGTTCCTCGTTGTTTTGCATTTTACGGCAAAAAAACTAGAATTCCACCCGATTCCCATATATTCGTGTGCTATAGCCCACGCCTTCCGAGTGGGTCCGGGCCCCCGGTCCTCGATCGCCTAAAATTATTCTAGGCCATCAAATACGACCTAAGGAACCATAGTCACCGCCACGTCATGACCGTTCCGCGTTGTTTTGCATTTTAC